>NC_142199.1:742500-855000 GCF_026936395.1 Plectropomus leopardus | reverse complement strand
AAAATTGGTAAATCTTAAGGAGACATGTTCCAAAAATGTGTAAAAATAAAAAAAGTCAGAAGAAAATCACCTGAAAGTAGGCAAGAAAAAAAGACATCGACCTCGAAAAATTGCTGAAAAATGAATGCATAAATATAAATATAAATGTAAAATTGTTAAAACTTAGCAAGACATGGTCCAAAAGTTACCTGAAAATAAGCAAAAAAAGTAAAAGAGTAAAAACAAACAAGTAATTTTAAATTTAAACACCTAGAAAAACAGCTGAAAAATATTACATGTATTTACTTTTTATATTTTTAGATGTTTTTCAGATTATCAATTGTTTAGTTTTCTGGACATTCTTCTAATTATTTTTTCCTTTTTTAAATTTTCTTCTTGTATTTCTTCATTTCATTTCGCTCAGGTTTCAAAGGGTTAAAGAAAACTAAAAGCAGAGAAACTCAAAAGGAAGAAATCCATCAGAGTTAAAGAGTCGGCTCTCTTTCCCACAGCGACGCAGAAACACAAACAAAGACGATAAAGAGAAAAACGAGACGCTTCTTGTGAGAAACGGCGAGTTAAAAACAAGCCGTTCATTCATGCGAGGCCTCTCAGACGCTCCTCAGATCCACGCGGCGCCTTCATGTCGCTAATGCGAGCCGACACGGTTAACCAGCGCAGGAAACGGGCACGACGAGGCCGCTCTAACCCAATTTAGCCGCCGTCTCCTCACGTCCTGTGATTGTCCCGCAGTGATGAGGCTGTAAAAATGAAATAAGTCTGTTGGAGATCTAATTAGCTCGTCTGTCTGTGTCTCCGATCCCCCGCGTCTGTCTCCGCAGGTATACTTACCTGCATGGTTTTATGGGCGGGGTCAGAGGTCGAGCTGTGCGCCTTCACATGTGTCGGCCTAAAGAGAGGGGGGTGTTTTCGGTGTGTGACGGCGGTGATTAGCGGCTGCGGGCACACCTGCTCCGTGGTTGGAAAGTTGATGCAGGTTGACGGATGACCTGGTTCCTGGTGTTTAAACCACCAGCTGTCACGGAGCTTTGATTCTTCTCCCGAAAACATGCGGAGAACCACCGTGCGCTCTCACCTCAGCCCGCGTCACAGCCCTCCTAAAACGCTGCAAAGCAACGCCGTGTGTGTGTGTTTAATACAGCGTTTAACCCTTTGGATTAGGATTTGGTTTTCATATTACACAATATCAAATACTACTGAAGTTTCCGAATTTTAACCCTTTAAATGCCAGGTTTTCAGATTTAAGTAAGCACAAAAAATAATTATTTAGTGTTCTACATGCTGATTTTTTTAAAATTGTCATAGCGTAGGATATGTCAATGATTAGCAGCAACATTGATTTTTATACATTATTATTTTTTGTGCAGCGTCAAACACTCGTACCACTCTGCACACAAAATGCACTTTTCAAAGTCAGGCTATAAAAGATATTAGACATTAATGTGATTTTCTACTTTGATTGGGTTTTTAACCAAAATTTGCCCTAATCATAAATATCAAATATTCATTAATGCCGGGTTTTTGTCATAATGTCACTATGTTTTTAGATAAAAAAAAAACAACCAGAAAAAAAATTATATGTATATATATATATATATATATATATATGTGTGTGTGTGTGTGTGTGTGTGTGTGTAGAAAAGGTAATAGAGAAATTATTTTACAGAAACAAACAAACAAAATAATAATAATTACAATGAAAAACATAAAGCAGAAAAGGTCAAATACATAATGACTTGGTTTATGTGTATAATTTCAAAATTGAGATTTGAATGGAAAAACAAAATAAGAATCTGAATCTGCAACAATAAAATCTGCCCTGAAAAAAAATTATAAAATTATATAGAATTTATTTTAAAAAATACCACAGTAAACTCAAAATTTTATTTTAATTTAATTTAACCTTTTCCTGCACTTGTTTTTGTTTTGAAAATGTTTTTGAGTTTTTAATAATTCAAGATCAAAACTTGAATTTTCAGTTTTAATTGTTTAAATTTTTTTTATTTTTTGATTATTAAACCTTTTGGCCTTGATCTGGCTCCATAAATGTACTGGTGAAATTTCCAAAATCCATCCACCGCTGATGAATGGAGATTAGTCTGGAGAGTCTGACGGAAACGTCCGCCGTGGGAACAAAGTCGGTCTGAGCTCGTTACACCGTCGCCTCCCCGGATCCGATCATCATCTGAACGCCGTCAAATTGAAATTAAAGCTCGATGACGAGATTGTTTTCAGGGTGAATTCGGCGCCAGCCGCTCTGTGGTTTTGTTCGGGGGCTGAAAGAGCTGTGACAGATCGCTGGCCGAGCGTCAGGCGGCGTTTAGTTCTGCCTCATTGTGTCAGGTAAGAGGCCGTAATGAGGCCGGCGGGCGACGGGGACCGACTCAGACAGGACGAAGGTAGAGACGCTGAAAAAGACACGTTTGATTCAGCGACGGCGCCGAGGAGCAGGCCCGTTGGAAAAACGCTCTTTGTTTCAGAGACGTTTAATCTCGAGGATCAGTTTGTGTTTATCTGAAATATGCCGGAATAATCTGGCAACACGTTATTTCCCCAAAAGTATGTTTCTGTGATCCAGAAAAACAAAATACCATAGCCTGTACTACAGCGGACCAGAAGCACAAACAGAAACAACTTAACCCTTTGTTAAATACGTAAAGTTACTTCATTAAGGCAAAGTTACGTATATAAAGTTACATACTTAAAGTATAGTTATGTACTTAGAGTTAAATTACATTACATAAGTTATATATGTCAAATAAAGTTGTATACGTAAAGTTGTGTATGTAAAGTTTTGACGTAAAGTAACATTGTGTACATAAAGAAAACTTTTGTATGTAAAGTTGAGCTTATAAAGAAAAGTAGTGTGCGTTAAGTAGAGTAGTGTATGTAAAGTAAAGTAGTCTAGGTAAATAGGTGTAAATAAAGTTGTGTACGTTAAGTAGTGTAAAAAAGTAACGTGTAGGTAAAGTTGTTTGTGTAAAGTAGTGTAGGTAAAGTAACATTGTGTACGTAAAGTAACGCTGTGTTCATAAAGTAAAGTATATTGTGTAAATTAAAGTAGTGTGTATAAAGTAAAGTAGTGTAGGTAAAGTAACGTGCGTAAAGTAACGTTTATGTAATGTAGAGTTGTGTGCGTAAAGTAAAGTAGTGTACATAAAGTGTAAGTAAAGTAGTGCAGGTAAAGTAGTGTAGATAAAGTAAAGTGGTGCGGGTAAAGTAAAGTAGTTTACGTAAAGTAGAATCGTGCAGGTAAAGTAAAGTAGTTTACGTAAAGTAGAATCGTGCAGGTAAAGTAAAGTAGTTTACGTAAAGTAGAATCGTGCAGGTAAAGTAAAGAAGTATGCGTAAAGTAAACTCCTTCCTCACAGACGATGCTTTTTTCGGTATTTATCAGGTCGGTCTGATCTCAAACGGCTCTGAGGGATTAAAAAGTGAAACAAAAGTCTTTCTGATGTGAGCTCGAGCTGAAGATGAAGTCGTGTGCGAGTGTTTAAACTGGACGTTAACGAGGCCGCGGAGCTTCAGCGTTTCTGAGAGCCGAGTCAACAGCCGCGTTAACCCGCCGACACTCAGACATTTGATGAAGCGGCGAGCGCCGCTCTCCCCTCGCCGCAGATCCAACATCATTAACCGGGAGAGAGACAGTATGTTTCGGCCCGCTCCGCCGGTAATGAGCCCTCGCCGATCATCTCTCACGCCGTAATTAGTGCCGGGGCCCGCCACTCGGGGCCCCCCGCTCGCCGCTAATGGAGTGAACAAGGCAGAAAACGAGCGCTATTAAGGCTGGACATGAATTCCAGCTCGCCACGTGAAAACCCTTGAAACATAATCCATCATCCCGCTCCAGCCTCCTCCGGACCGCTGCCTCGTCTTCTGGCTCCAATCAAAGCAGGACGGATCGGGACGTTTGGCGTCCTGTCTGTGTCTCCGGGTGGGAGACGTCAAACCGGACTCTGTTTTAAAAAACAGAGACACGATTGATAAACACGCGGCTCGATGCGCCGCCATCTTTGTTGTAGTTTAACCATTTCTTTGACTTCTCTGTGAGCGCAGAGAGCAACAACATCGCTTCATGACATTCCAGGATTATAGCACAGATTTAAGGATTTAAGGAATCTTCTGGGATTTTTGGGCATTTGTAGGATTATAAGACGTTTGTTGGATTATAGGAAATGTAAGATTGGAGGACATTTCTCAGATTTGAGGACATTTCTCAGATTTGAGGACATTTCTCAGATTTGAGGACATTAGTGTCTTAGCTCGGACCTCTGCGGGTGTGGGCTCCCTCACCGGCTCTTTCTTTGATAAACAAGCTCACGTAAAGGAAAAGAGACGCGGTCGGCGTCATCTCGTTACATATTTATTATAAAGTTACGTACTTGTTAAAGTCTGTTCGAACTGACCAGATACACAAAAATAAACCAACACTTTAATCTTGAACTTGTGCAAATAAAGTAAAATAAAACTTTATTAATCCAGATGGAAATTATTGTGCAGCACTTTGCCGTGCAAAAAAAATTCTAAATGAGAAAATAAATAAATACAAATTCATAAATAAATAAACAAAAATAAACACTCAAATCAAATATTCCCGTTTTCTCTCACCTGCTGTTTATCAAAACTGCAAATATATTTTCTTTCTAGTTTTGATACGAAAGTAAAAACTGAAAAGGAAGAAAGACATTTTATTTTTAAAGGCGCAGTTCCTGGATGTCCGTGGACATTAAGAGGAGGACAACAGGACATCACATGAACATGTAATCCAGCACATGCACTGAGGTCAAAGGTCAAAGCCACAGCGCCCGCATGGTGGATGTTAGAGATGACAGAGGGACGAGAGCGAGCCGTTTGTGTGCGTTTGATTTGTTCCCGGGGCGTCACCTGCACATGATGAGTGACGGGGGGCGGGGACACGTGTGGGCAAGGTCAGCGAGGTGATTGGTGCGCCTGATGAGGGTGGGCGGGGTCAAGGTCGGAGCTGGGCGGCGGCAGTGTTTCATGAGGAGATGTGAAACACAAAAAAACAAAACACACCTTTGAAACAAACAAACTCAAAAACACGGGACAAAGCTCTGAGCAACTTTACAAGATATGACCCGAAAATTAGCAACAAAAAAACTGTAAAAATGAAAATGACCCAAAAAGAAGGTGAAACACAGACAAGTAAAAAGAAAGAGAAAGAAAGAAAGAAAATTACAAAAATTACAAAAGAGAAGAGAAAATTAAAAGAAGAAAATTACTCAAAATTAGGTAAAATGCAAAGACAAGAAAATAAAACAAATGAAACAAGAATTGTAAAAAAAAAAAGTACAAGAAAATTACCAACAATGAAGTAAAAAGAAAGACAAGTAAAAGAAATAAATACAGAAAGAAATAGTAATAATAATAAAAGATTTTTTTAAAAAGGCACAAGAAGATTAGCCAAAATGTTCATGAAAGCTACAGAAAACTAAAAATAAATAAATAAATAAATAAAACAAATGAAAAAGAAATTAAATTAAGCACAAATGTCTTGTTTAAGTCAATGGTCGTCACAGGTGAAAGGTCAAGGTAACTGTGGCCTTTCATTTTTTTCAGATTTTTTTCTCTCCATATTTTCGGTTGTTTCTGGGACATTTCTAAGATTTTACGGATTTTGGGACATTTCTAGAATTTTAAGATGTTTCTCGGATTTTAGGATGTTTGGAGACATTTCTTTGATTTTAGAACATTTCTTTGATTTTAGAACATTTCTTTGATTTTAGGACAGTTCTTTGATTTGAGGACATTTCTTTGATTTGAGGACAGTTCTTTGATTTTAGGACATTTCTTTGATTTTAGGACAGTTCTTTGATTTGAGGACAGTTCTTTGATTTTAGGACATTTCTTTGATTTTAGGACATTTCTTTGATTTTAGGACAGTTCTTTGATTTTAGGACAGTTCTTTGATTTTAGGACATTTCTTTGATTTTAGGACAGTTCTTGGCTTTTCTAAGTAATTTCTAAGATTTCAGGATGTTTCCAGGATTTTGGGACATTTCTTGGTTTTAAGAAGAGTTCTGCGATATAGGATTTGGCACAAATGTCCACTTTCAAGGATAAAATGATAACAGTTCGGTTGTCATAGGGTAAGGTCAAGGTCACTGTGACTTTTTCTGTTGCATTCATGTAAAGGTGATATCTGAAGAACACTTTAAGGGATTTATCTTTTTTTTTTTTTTTTTAAATCTGGCACAAACGTCCACTTGGACTCAACAATGAACTGATTCGATTTTGGAGGTCAAAGGTCAAGGTCACTGTGACTACATGTTCTGTGAGTCAGCGTCTTTTCTCAGGAGATGTCGGGGAGACATTTGATCAGATTCTGATCTGGTGACACTAATCTGTAAACTGTGCTGATTGTAGAGATGAAGAACACACACACACACACACACACACACACACACACACACACACACACACACACACACACACACACACACACACACACACACCTCCAGTCTGTATCAATTAGTGTTTCGGGGGAACCGAGAACAATTAGCCAGCTGGCTTTTATGAAACAAAGCAATTAATGTTATGCTAATAAGTCAGATTTTTGAGCAATTCCAGATCATTTGCTAATCATTCGCTAATTACTTTGACGACTCGTTAGCGTCATCAAATTATGAGTGATTAATGGGACAGATGTGGATATTTAACAAACTCCTCCGCAGCTCCACATCTGGACCACACCACATTCACAGACTTCCTGTTTTTTTCATTTAGGGTTAATTAAAATCCTGCTTGAAGACAGCGACGTGTCAGGCCTGTGGGAACACTCGATAATTAACAATAATAATAATAAATATAGCAACAATGATAATGACAGGAAGTTATACAACAGTGAACAAAAAGGTACATGAAAGTAAAACAGTAAATATAAAATAAGCTAATGTGAAGCGATGCCTAATAATTGATGATAATTATAAAACATTTTTTCCATGGAACGTTAAAAACAAAGTAAAAAATGAATAATATTAAATGTCCGTTTATATCCGTCTTAATATCAAAAAAAGCAAAACAATATTAAGAGAATAGCTTGTAAAAATTTAACAAGTCACATATACTATAAATAAATAATAATTATCATAAATTTGATTCATTTGACATTTTTCCAAACAAAAGTTACAAAGTGCTTTAAAAGAAAGAATTTTTTTTTTATCAAAAATGTGAGACAAACTAATAATGTAAAAAGCATATAAAAGACACCATAATTTATTCATATTATTCAAAAAGATGGTTGTTATTATTATTATTATTATTATTACTGCTACTAGAGTGGGAGCTCTGATCACAAAATCAATCACAAAACTTTGTATTTGAACTTTTAAGCTGTCAGAGTGGATAAATTAGAAATTGAAAGGTTTAAGCTTCATAAGAGAAAACAGGAACTTTACAGCTGTTTGGTTTTTGAAGTTAACCTGAAACAGAAGAAGTGACAGTTTGGCTTCACAGTGAAGAGAAACAGTGATTATAAACAGTCTGTAAATGAGGTTAGTGTGTTAAAGTAAAACACTGAATCTTTATTCTTATTTTTCCTGACATATCAAATATATACATAAATAGATTTCATAAAACTAATTAAAAACAACATAACAAATAACACAAAATAAAAGTCTATTATAAAATACTCAATGTAAACAAATGCAAATGCAAAAATCAGTCAGTAAATAAATAATAAAATACCATAATAAAATCTATATTAGTAATATGAAGAAACATCAATGATTATAAACATAAAATATTAAAAAATATATATATTAAAATGTTATAAACATTTGTAATTTAAACACTGAATTTTCATTCTTGTCCTGACATGTGAAATATATACATTTATATACACACACGTTGTTATAAAACTGGAAAAAAAAAGAACATGATAAAAATTTAAAGTCTATTATAAAATACACAGAGTAAAGAAATGCAAATAAATAAATCAGTCAATAAAACAGTCATATAAATAAAACTATAATATGGACATGATATAAACATAAACAGTTTGTAAAGTAGGTTAGCGACCTTTTTTAATGTAAAACACTGAATCTTTATTCTTGTCAGCTGGGTTTATTGTCCCACTGAACGCGCTCATGCTGCCGCCCTCCGGGGGTCAGCCGGGGTCCGTGCTGAAATTCAGATGAGTCGCCCTCCTCCCCTCCAGCCTCACCCGAACATCTTCATCTGACAGCTGAAGAAGCTCCTGCAGGGTCCGAATCACCACAAACGCACCGCGGCGGCTCAGGAGCAGAGATCAGGCCCGCTGGTTTTTGCCTCCGTGAACTGGTCTAGTTTTTCTTCCAGTTTATGTTAATGCAGTGAAAACGTGGACGCTTCACGCACCGAAGAAATGTCCCCCCTTCTGTTCCTGAGATATGACGCTGAAAACACGACGTGACCGTGAAGTCGACCTTTGACCCTTTCTTTGATGTACAACGTCATTACTTCCTAATTTTGCTCTTTTTGGACGTTTTTGTGAAATGTGTCTCTTTATTAGTGGAGTAATTCTTGAGTTATGGCCAAAAACATGTCACAGTGACCTTTGACCACCAAATTCTAGTTCAAGTTCATTGTTCAGTCCGGGTGGATGTTTGTGCCAAATTAGAAGAAATTTCATTAAAATTTTTGTAAGAAGATATCACGTTTACAAGAATAAGACGCACAAGCTTACTATGAACTTGACCTTTAGCCTCCAAAATCTAATCAATTTGTTGCTGAGTCCAAGTTGAAGTTCGTGCCAAAAATTTAGGAAATTCCTTTAAGGTGTTCTTGACAAGATGCGTTCCTAAGAATGAGACAGTCACAAGGTTACAGGGACAAAGATTTCTGAAACCCAAATTCTACTTTTATTTAGTAGAATTTAGTAGAGTTTATTGTTGAGTCCACGTGGACGTTTGTGGCAAATTTTATAGAAATTACCGAAAGGCTTAATTGGGATATCAGATTCATAAGATTTTGACAGACACAGAGTCACACTGACCTTGACCTTCAACCACCAACTTGTTTTTCAGTTCCTTGATTCCAAGTGGATGTTTGTGCCAAATTGGAAGAAAAAAATCCTCAAGGATGTCTTGAGAAGTCTTGTTTTATCCCTTTATACATTTGTGTGAAATTTTGACACAGTGAGCACAATAGTTCTTGAGTTATGGCCGAAATGAGGTTTTGTTAGGACACTGTGACCTTTGACCCCCAAATATAAACACATGCAAACAAATACAATGAATAAAAATCAAGATACCATAATAAAATATAAAACATGTAAAGATATTCATAAAAATATCCCAAATGTATGATAGAATTGTCTAAATAAAAACACATTAATGGAATATAAAAACAGAAATGCAAAAGCCTGATTTAATCACATAAAACCCTGATTAAATGAAAAAAAAGATAATTTTATGCAAATAAAATACCGAAATTGGATTCACAGGAAATATTTCTTGGCCTTAAATTTAAAAAGAGAGTTTGAATAACTGCAGTTTTTCCTGCGTTACGTACTTTATTATCTTTGTGTACGCTGTAAAAACCAAAGTACTCCCTTGTTGTTTGAGGTTTTTAGGAAACTTTTGACTGGTGCGTTTGGTGTAAAAACAGATTATATCAGTAACAGCACCAGTTTGGCCCTGACTGGTCTGACTGGTCTGACTGGGCTGCAGCAGGAGAATCCAGTGCAGCAGCTCAGGACACGTCTGCAGCTTCAGGTGGAGCAAACAGGTGAAGGAGCCATTAAAAGGCAGCTGTTCGGCCTCAATTACAGCCCGCCGAGCGCCGGCTGATGGCGTCCCGGCCGGCAGAGGTCACGGTCCCAGCAGGGCAGCCGGGGGTTAATCACAGACCCTGTTTACGGCCTTCTCCCGAAAAACAGAAGCCCCGCTCATTACTCACATAGCTCCAAACAGCCGCTGACAGAGAAAACCCCATCATCGAAAATCTGTCAAAGAAACCGCAAAACGGCCGAGTTTTTCAACCCACTTCTGACAATTTAAGAAATTATAGAGAAAAAAAACACTTCTCATGAATTTAAATTATTGTTTAAAATTGTATTTGTTGGTAGCTTTTACTTAAAGATCGACTCCCTCTGCGCTCTTTTCATTTTTCTGTTTTTAAATTAAATTTAATGAAAATGTGAAAGAAGAAACAACCCAAAAAGGATAAAAAAAATAGAAAAAGTTAACTAAAAAATCCATAAAAATTTATAATGGTTCTATAACATCATTTTAAATATGTAAATATGATACTTTGAAAATAAAGTTTCCCTTCTTTTGTTTCTTTTTTGCCCTGAAATAAAAACAACAACAAAAAAGACAAAGACAAATTCATAATTTGAATCATGCACAAAGCATTATGGGAAGCGTAGTTCCCGTAAATTAAAGCTGTCAAGTCGAGAGTCGAAAACTTCTAACCGCAGACTTCCCTCTAACATCCGGACGTCTTTAGGTTTTCTTCAGTATCACGGTAATCCGGTGATAATTATCCGTACATCCGTGAGTTCACCGCAAACAGGAGCTGCTGACGGATAATTCGGCTCAGTTTTAACGGTGCTCAAAGCATTATGGGAAGCGTAGTTCCGAAATAAAAGCGCGATTATCTGCAAACAGAAGCAGGGCTGAGAAAACCTGGTCTACAGCGAGAGAGGAGGATCGAGGTTTGAAGACGGATGATCTGAAGACGGCGCGACTGCACCGAGGACCTCATGGTCGTAATGCGGCGGGAGGAAACGTCCCTGAACCGAAGGCCGCGGCAGTCAATCACGCTCAGAAAGAAGGAGGAGAGAACCGGATGCAGCGGCGGCGCACAAAGGAGGATATTTCCAGTTTTATAGCTGCATGTTTGTGAGCTCTGATGAGGGGGGAATATTTAACAGGTCGGAGCGGCGCGGCGGTCGGCGTGACAGTAAAAGAGCGGGAGATTCCTCCGAGGACGGGCCTCGGGGACTCGATGTCACTGCGGTGGACCAGGAGGGACGCCCACAGGACATAATGACTGTAAAACAAGAGCTCAGAGGCGGATCATCGTCAGAGAGACAGAGCGAATGTATAATCAAAATATGAATGCACATACATTTAAAAATGGCCCTCAACCGTCCCACATTCAGACGGAGGAGAACAGATTCAGCACCGCGTCTCCGAAAAACCGTCGCGCATTTCACTGATTCACGTTCGAAATTATTTCAAACTTTTATTCTCTGGCAGTTTTTGCTTAAAGATCGACTCTTTGAATGGAAACGGCCGATCAGTCGTCAGCAGAAAGCAGCGACAGGTCAGAGATCGTTATATTAACCCTTTGAAACCTGAGCAGCTCAAAAACATTAAAACAAGGCAGTGAGCAATGAAAAAGAGATGACCCAGAAATTAGGCAAGAAATTACCTGAAAATGAGTTTAAAACAAGACCAAGAAAAAAAGAAAATCAAACAAAAAAGGCAGTGAGGAACAAAAGAAGATATAACCCAGAAATGTTCCCAAAAAAATAGCAAAAGTACAAGAAAATTATCTGAAAATCAAAAACACATTAAATGACCTGAAAAATATATAATAATTCTGCAGCCTAATTTTTTCATTTGTAATTATGATCATTATAAACATAGCTCTTCCCTTTCTTTTTTTTCTTTTTCACCTAAGAAATGGTGAGAAAGAAAAATGGCACAAACATCCACTTAGACGGAAGGATGAACTGATTAGAATATGGTGGTCAAAGGTTGAGGTCCCTTTGACTCACTCTTGTGAATGTGATATTTTAAGAGCACATTGAGAGAATTTCTTCAAATTTGGCACAAACGTCCACTTAAACTTTAATATGAGCTGATTAGATTTTGTTCATAGGTGAAAATTACCTTTTTGTCTTTATCGTTTCTCTCAAGAGCACATTGAGGGAATTTCTTCAAATTTGGCAAAAACATCCACTTAGGCTTAAGGATAAACTGATTTAAATCAAGTGTTCAAAGGTCAAGGTACCTGTGACCTGGTCTGTCGTTTTCTTGTCAATGCAATATCACAAGAACATGTTGAGAGACTTTGCTCAAATTTAGCACAAACATCCTCTTAGACTAAAAGATCAACTGATAAGTTTTTGATGTTCACAGGTCAAAGGTCCAGGGACCTGTGACCTCATCTATCTCATCCTTGTAAGCGTGATATCTCAAGATCAGGTTCAGGGAATTTTCTCAAATTTGGCACAAACATCCATTTAGACGAACTGATTCAAATCTGGTGGTCACGGTGATCTCACAAGCATATTGTTGGCCATAACTTAGTAATTCATACGCCTATAAAGACGAAATTTGGCACAAACGTCTCACAGGAGGAAATGCTTTGGTTTGTGTTGGACTTAAACGTTTCAGGTGAGCTGTCGAGGAGCCGTACGGCAGATTTGGTTCCCTGTGGACTGAGCCAGACGAGCTGTTTTTGTCTGTTTCCAGTCTGTACGCTGAACTGGCTGCAGGTTTAACCCACAGATCGTGGTATTGATCGCCTCGCCTCGCCTCGCCTCGCCTCGCTCTCCGTCAGCGGCTTTGTTGTGTTTGAGCAGAGAGGGTCAGCGGCGGGTCGCCAGAGACGCAGCGCGAGTTGTTTTGTAACCTCGGGAGTAAAATATTCGACTTTAAAGCGTCCTGGAGCAAAGCGCCGAGTGCGAAACAGCCGTCGTGGCGCCCAGTGTGCGTTTGACGAGTTTCCCTTCGGGGATCAATAATGTTTTATACGACACAGATAACACACACTCATACATATATGTACATACATCACATTCACGGAGGAAACAAAGGCGCCGAGAGGGCTGAGGAGTGTGTGTGTGTGTGTGTGTGTGTGTGTGTGTGTGTGTGTGTGTGTGTGTGTGTGTGTGTGTGTGTGTGTGTGTGTGTGTGTCCACTAATTATCACTTCATTTGGATATCTGCGTGTGTGTGTGTGTGTGTGTGTCCCTCTGGGAACACAACTGGAGCGTCTTCCTGCTCGGGGGCTTCTTCCTGTCTTGGTGCGAGAGAAGGCGAATAATTGGATTAACGGCGAGGAGCAGAAGAAGGTGACGGAGTTTATTCCGCTCAGTGAGCCCACCTGGACAGAGACACAGTAACGTGCAGAAAAACGCCTCCTCGCAGACAACTGACAACACCTCCCTCCTAAAATTCATCGTTCTCCATAATCTACACGCCCGTTTAGATCTGATTAATCCTCAAAGAAAGAGATTAATCGTCACGTCATTTCTGAAGAAAAAAAAAATTGAACGAAGGCAGTGAGCGATAAAAAGAAAAAATTACCAAAAAAGGGGCAAGAAATAACTTAAAAATGACTTGGAAATTAGTTTTAAAAAGGAAAAACTAAAGAAAATAAGAAAAAAATGACCCAAAAAGGGGGTGAAAATTACTTAAAAAATTTCCTGAAAATTAGTTTATAAAAAGGAAAAAAGAAAGAAAATAATCCAAAAATGTGCAAGAAATTACCATGAAATGCATTAAAAATGCAGGGATGTCTTCCTACAAAAAAACTTCTTCTGAATCACAGCAGTGTCTTTCTTTAAAAAATGTAATAAAGTTAAAAGAATGAGGTTACGCTTTTTCTCAACGTAGCAATAAAAAGGAAACTTTTCGTCATGGCCTGAGGGGAAACTCAGGTGTTTCAGCTGCAGCACAAACAGAAGATACAGAAAAAATAAAGCTAAAATAGAAATACAAAGAGAAACGAGACAAGAAGCGTACTCGTCGTCACGTCATGCAGCTTATTTCTGAAAATCAAGAAACCTGAGGAGGCGAAGAAACGTCCACACCTGAAGTGTCAGCGGAGGCCGTCATACGTGACCTCGTGTCGGCGGGGGGGGGGGTCCTTTGGGAGCTCCTTTGGGAAGTGGGTCAACCGCTTCTCGTTAGCATCCAGTGTAAACACACACACACACACACACACACACACACACACACACACACACACACACACTCGGCCCCTCTGGCTGTAATTGGCAACAATGAAAATTACACACAGGCTAATTAGCAGCTCCTCAGTGTGTCGAACGCTCTCCTGGATCCAGAGGACGCACACACACACACACAGACACACACACACAGACACACACACACACACACACACACACACACACACACACACCAGTATAACACACACAGACACACACACACACACACACACCAGTATAACACACACAGACACACACACACACACACACACACACACACACACACACACCAGGATAACACACACAGACACACAGACACACACACACACACACACACACACAGACACACACACACACACACACACACACATCAGTATAACACACACAGACACACACACACTTCTTCTTCTTCTGTGTCGACTTGTTAACAAACAGGACGTTTCTGATAGAAAGCTGTGTTTGTTCGGTCTGTGTGTGTGTGTCTGTGTCTGTGTGTGTGTGTGTGTGTGTGTGTGTGTGTGTGTGTGTGTGTGTGTGTCTGTGTGTGTGTGTCTGTGTGTGTGTGTCTGTGTGTGTGTGCGTCTGTGTGAATGTGTCTGTGTGTGTCTTTGTGTGTGTGTGTGTGTGTGTCTGTGTGTGTCTGTGTGTCTGTGTGTGTGTGTCTGTGTGTGTGTGTCTGTGTGTGTGTGTGTGTGTGTCTGTGTGTGTGTCTGTGTGTGTGTGTGTGTGTGTGTGTGTGTGTGTGTGTGTGTGTGTGTGTGTGTGTGTGTGTGTGTGTGTGTGTGCGTCTGTGTGAATGTGTCTGTGTGTGTGTGTCTGTGTGTGTGTGTGTGTGTGTGTGTGTCTGTGTGTGTGTGTCTGTGTGTGTGTGTGTGTGTGTCTGTGTGTGTGTGTGTGTGTGTGTGTGTGTGTGTGTGTGTGTGTGTGTGTGTGTGTGTGTGTGTGTGTGTGTGTGTGTGTGTGTGTGTGTCTGTGTGTGTGTGTGTGTGTCTGTGTGTGTGTGTGTGTGTGTGTGTGTGTGTGTGTGTGTGTGTGTGTGTGTGTGTGTGTGTGTGTGTGTGTGTCTGTGTGTGTGTGTGTGTGTGTGTGTGTGTGTGTGTGTGTGTGTGTGTGTGTGTGTGTGTGTGTGTGTGTGTGTGTGTGTGTGTGTGTTTGTTCCCACACAGATGTTGCCACAGAGCCTCTATGAAGTCCAGTGTTTTTTTACGGTCATGAAAAACATTGAAAAGTCATGGAATTTGAAAATAGCAAGACCTGGAAAACATTTTGAAAACTAAATATACCTTGAGTTTTGGGAAAATTTGGGAGTTTTGTTTCACAAACCTGTATAATCACAGGTGATGTGTTCAAGAAATAATATAGTCAAAAATAAAAATGAATATCACCAAAATGTTTTCTTTAGAAATGTTTATTTTTAAAAAAAGACATAAAATATCACCTTTATCTTTTCGTTTGGTTTCTTCTCTCTGCAGACAAAAGAACCGTGAAGGATTATCAATGTAGGTTTCGTAAGGTCCTGGAAAAGTCCTGGAAAAGTGTGGGTCTAATATTGTTCCGTTTCCTGCGCTGTCGCTCTGCGCAGCTGCGTCGCAGCACACCTGGATGACTGACAGATTTGATGCACCTGAAGCTGCTGAATTGTCTCGTGAACAGAAAATCTGGAAAGACTCTGAGAACTGAGTCGCTGCAGGAGGTCTGCGGCGTCTCCGTCCTCTCCTGCCTGCTGGTGTCTCTCTGTGGTCCGTGCGTTACGCGGTGCATGGCGCCCTCCGCTGGCTGCAGACACAAACTGCATCAAACTCTCTGTGAGGAGCCAGAGATACAATTCTAGAAATGTCCCCAAATCCTGGAACCGTCCCAGGATCCCAGGACTGTCCTAAAAACCTGAAACATCCTTCAACCATGGAAGAGTCCTAAATGTCCAAATATCTGAAAAACGTCCTAAAATCACAGAAATGTTGTTAATTCAAAAAACCTGGAACCTTCGTTTATACACAAGGAAACCAACTGGATCTGCACACACACACACACACACACACAGATACACACACACACACACACACACACACACACACACACACACACACAGATACACACACACACACACACACACACACACACACACAGATACACACACACACACACACACACACACACACAGATACACACACACACACACACAGATACACACACACACACACACACACACACACACACACACACACACACACACACACACACACACACACACACACAGATACACACACACACACACACACACACACACAGATACACACACACACAGATACATACACACACACACAGATACACACACACACACACACACAGATACACACACACACACACACACAGATACACACACACACACACACAGATACACACACACACACACAGATGCACAGGACAGGTCCTGCACCTCAGACTGGTCCTGTGTTGAGGACCTGGTCCTGGTGGATCCTGCTGCTTCTGTCGGTCGAGTTTGTCTCCGAGTACGAACCCACAAACACTGCAGGTAAACGATCCGTGACATCAGTCCTCAGCCGGTGAAAGTACTTTGGTAAAAGTACGTGTCATCACAGTAGATCAGCCAATACTTCAGTATTTGATGGCTCATCTGCATATTAAACATTTCTGACAGTAAAATAACGTCTTCATGTCCGAAACCAGCTGCCGAACTTTAGCGATGAAACCCTTCAGGTGACGTCCGGACGTGTTTCTGCCTCCACAATAATCCACATTGTGAGTTTTTGTGATATTTTGAGGACCAAGACGTGGACTACAGCGTCTCACACCTCCAGGACCCACACGGTGACCCTCAGCGTGGACGCCAGCAGCTCCTGTGGGCGGAGCTTACTTATGACATCATCGCACGGCCACCACCGCGAGATCCACGCATTCCTCCGATTTTCCACTTTAACACTGACGCTTTAAAACTCTCCCAGACGCCGATTAAAGAGCTTTTTAAAAATTTAAAAGTTCATTATCGCCTACAACCTAAAAACAACCTGGAAAAAGTGTTTGAAATGTATAATTCTACAACATGATTTTAAATATGTATTTACCATAGTCATTTTTCTCCTAACTTTTTAAAAATAATTTTCTAAATCTACCAAAGTCTCACTTTTCTCATGTTTATCAAAGACATGGCACCACTTTTTAAGAAAAGTCAGCGAATGTCCCTCACACTGCAGGAAACGTGACAGAGACCTGATATGTGTTTTTATAACGGAAAAATCAAAAGAAACCATATTCATAATATAATTATATTTTCCAGAAAAAATGTATGCTTCTGTTTTGATTTTCAAATTTGTGCATGTTTTGGGATTATGTTCTTGATTGTTTTTTACTCTTTTGTTTGTTTGTTTGTTGTTTTTTTTTTTTTTGCTTATTTTCAGGAAATTTTCTTGGGTTTTTTTTACTCTTTTGGGGTTGTTTTTTTTATTTTTGCTTATTTTCAGGAAATTTTCTTTTTTCTTTTTTTTTTACTCTTTTGGGGTTTTTTTTTTATTTTTGCTTATTTTCAGGAAATTTTCCTGTTTGTTTTTTTTAAAAAATATTTTCTTGCTATTTTCGGCCCGTGTCTTGTTAAACTGCTCCAGGATTGTTGTATTAGTACTTCCGATGCAGTAAAAGATGTGAGTACTCTGCGTGCAGCGGGACGCACCTGTCCGCGGATGTTCAGGTGTGACGCCGCCCTCTGGTGGACGTCAGCGGGAGCGTCACACACTGAAGCAGGCTGATCAATCTACAATCGATATTCACCATTCAGACCGTTTGTTTCACGTTATTTTCTCCGTGATTGTCGGCGGTAAACTTCGTGATTTAACCCTTCCCAAACGCTTCTCTTCAGGTGCGGATTTGACATGATCACGTGACCCGCGCTGCGCTGCAGCCGGAAGTGACGTGATGTTTGCGGACAGACGGTCGGTCTCCGGCTAACATGGCGGCGGCTAACGCGGAGCTCCGGGTGGACCAGCTGCCGTCAGACCCGCTGCTGCACGTGCTGTCCTTCCTGGGCTTCAGGGACCTCATCAGGTACGCACGTTTACCGGGCGGGCACCGGGCCCGCGCACCGGGGCCGCGCACCGGGGCCACCGTAAACAACGGCTGTGTCCGTAAACAGCGCGCGAGCGGCTCGTTAGCCTAGCATCTGAATTAGCTGTTAATTAGGAGCTGCTTTGTGACGGGGGCGTTAAAAACAGACGCCGGCGGCCGAAAAAGTTTTAATTAAAGTAATGATCATCAGCCGCCGTCAGCACGCGGAGAGGTAGCGCGAGCTGCTCTCACGAGACAAACACAGCGCGTGCAGCTAGCCGCGCGCTAACAGCTGCTAACTGTTTGTTTACGTCTGAACGGAAGGTCGCTGTTTAACGCCGAGAGCCGTTTCCAGGCCTGGAAAAGTTTGGGAAACTAGATTTACCCTGACATTTCAGGAGAAGTGACGCAGCTGTGTTTCCCAAACCTGTAAAATATCAGCTGAGGCGCGTGACTCTAACGCACGTCATGTTTTTACGGTTTCTGGCTCCGGTAAATCAGGGAATACCGTGAAAGGACTGTAAAAACGGTCAAAACCGTCTATTTTCCTCTAAACGTTGAAGTATTTGTAAGAAAACAAACACATTAGCAGGTTTTTCTTTAAAGATTTTCAGATTTTTCTGTATAATGGCTTATTTATTTTAATAATCTGACATAAGTGGTTTAATATTGTAAAATTGCATCTTTTTTCCTTCGAAAACTTTTGGTGATTTCTTTTTTGTTTCTTACAACTTTTTGGAGATTTTTTTATTTTTTGTGTACTTTTTTTCTTACAGTTTGTGGTGATTTAAAGAAGTGATTTATTTTCTTGCAAACTGTTTGGTAATTTGTAAAGAAAACAGTATTTTTTGTATAAATGGTAATAGTTATTTTAGTAATATCTTTAAAAATGTAAGGACTTCTGCATGTACAGTTTCTGGCTGAGATAAATGGTTGAACATTGTGAAATGGCAAATTTTAACTTTAAAATTTTTCCTTACAACCTTTAAGAGATGCTTTTTCTTTGAAGATATTTGTTTTTTTAATTTAAGATTTGTGGTAATTCAGAAAAACTTTTAAAGGTGATTTCTTTTCTTGTGAACATTCTTGGTGATTTTGCAATTTTTTAAGGTTTTTGGCAATATTTATTCTATAAAAAGCTTTCTCTGTTTTATGTTTATTTTTTTGGCACCATTTTTAGTTTTGCTTTTTTGGTGGTTATTGTATTAAAATGGCATTTTTTGTGATCGTTTTGTAAAAGTACTATTTTCCACGATTTAAAGTTGAGATTTTTAAGAGATTAAGAGAAAAGCAGGAAATGTTTCGCATTAAATGATTACTCAATAGTCAAATATTTTTTTTCACCTTTGTGTGCGTGCGTGCGTGCGTGCGTGCGTGCGTGTGTGTGTGCGTGTGCACTCTGCAGTTGTAGTTATGTGAGCAGGAGGCTGAACGACTTGTCCAAACACAACCCGCTGTGGAAATCCCTCTGCTCCAAACACTGGCTGCTCACAGAGTGAGAAACATTTCACTTCATTTAGTATTATTATTATTATTATTATTATTTTTATTATTATCATGTAATTGTTGTTATTATTTTTGCAGATTTTCTTTACAGAGTATTTTATTATTTCTTTTAGTTGTTATTATTGTATCTTTACAAGTTTGATTTATCTATTTTATTCTTACCATTATTTATTATGTATTTTTCTTCCATTTCCTACATATTTCTATTGTTGTTATTATTATTGATCTCTTTTTTTGTATTTATGTTTTTATTAATTGCTATCATTATTATATTTTACAATATTTATTGATTTACCTATTATTAAATCTTATTATTATCATACTTTTACTTCTATTTTTATTATATTTTTGCTATTATTATGTCCTAATATTTTTTACACATTTTTTGTTTTATTTGTCATTGTTTTTATGCTTTTGCAGTGTTTACTTTTTTATTGGTATACATATTTTATTGTTGTTATTATTATTATTATTATTATTATTATTATTATTATTATTATTATTATTATTATATTTTTACTTGTATGTATTTATTTTTTATTTGTTGATATTTTGAGTGGGTAGGGGAAGTGTGCTTGAAAGTAAAATTGCTGAAAAACATGTAAATAAAGTAAAAATTAAAAATTGTCCAGCTTAGCTCAGCGTGAGGACAGGGTGCAGGAGGAGACGGGCAGCCTGACGGCTCATTGGACGGATGTGTTGTGTGTTTGCAGTGCGGAGCGCGTGCAGAGCGGCGTGTCGTGGTACTGTCTGTTCAAACAGTACTACAGAGACCTGGGCCGCTACATGCAGTACTACCCAGTACTGAAGAGAGCCTGGGAGCAGCTCAAGGCCTTCCTGCAGCAGAGGTGTCCACGCATGATCGCGTCCCTCAAAGGTCTCACACCCACTCATCACATTTATACATACTGTATATATAAATATATACATATATATACATCTCATTGTGTCATTTATATGCCTTCATATATCAAATTATTTTGTTTATATTTAAAAATCTAAAGAGTTTTTTTTATATATTTATCTTATAACTTCATGTGTTTATATTTATCCAAGGATGTCATTTATATTTATAGATCAAATTTTATATATATATATATATATATATATATATATATATATATATATATATATATATATATAATTGTGGCCTATATATTTATACATCTAATATAGCCATATACGTTTATATATCTAATACTGTATGGTGTCATTTATATTTTATGTATGTAATAATTTTATAAATATTTATTGATATTATTTTGTAGATATTTATATATCAAACTGTGTCACATATTGATGTGTATCTCATGTTAATAACATATTTAATAATTTTATATGTATTAAAAGATCAAATGTTTCACATATATGTTAATTTTATTTTATACATAAACAGACTTATATTTTCAGATATTTTATATATCTAATGATTATATATGATGATGATGTTGTGTAATTATATGTATAGGATGTTTTCTGTATTTTTATTTATGAAGGCATAATATATATTTATATATCTAATTATGTCAAATGTGTTGTGTGTTTAGGAATAAAATAAAGTATTTTGTTTTATTTTTTAATTAGAAATTAATTTTTAATTCAAATGTTTTCAATCAAAATTACAAATATATATTTATATCAAAATAGTTTTTAAAAATGTATTTATTTCAAAGCATTTTCAGATATTTAAAGATCATATACTCACACACACACAATGATATCAGAGATTTTATGATTTTACGACTTAATGTGTATTTATATTTGATGATGTCAGTTATATCTGTATACAGGATTGTGTAATTCTTTATATGTTTAATAATGTGTAATTTATGATATTATACGTTTTTCTTCTTTAAAAACATTATAATGATAATACTTTTATTTTAAGGTCATGATGCTGATATTCCTCCATGTCCGTTCACGTTAAAGTTGTTGTGTGGTGCGTTTGGTTTTCCCCCTAGAGGGCGCCACAGAGGTGGAGCTTAACGACATTGAGGCTCAGATCGGCTGCAGACTCCCAGACGACTACCGCTGCTCGTACCGCATCCACAATGGACAGAAGCTGGTGATCCCGGGGTGGGTGCTCGTCTGTCTGATGGACGCTCCCTGACCACGTCCATCTGTCTAACCTCCACCTGTCTGTGTGTCCACAGGCTGATGGGCAGCATGTCCCTGTCCAACCACTACCGGTCAGAGGTCTTGCTGGACGTGGAGACGGCGGCCGGAGGGTTCCAGCAGAGAAAGGGGATGAGACGCTGCCTCCCGCTCACCTTCTGCTTCCACACGGGGCTCAGCCAGTACATGGCCCTGGAGCCCGCTGAGGGGCGCCGGATGTTCGAGAGCTTCTACCCCTGCCCCGTACGCAAACCCCGCTGGTTACACACAGTTCACAACAGTACAACAGGGGGCGTCCACTTTGAGTCTCAAATGCACTTATTAGATTTGGTGGTCAAAGGTCAAGGTCACTGTTCTCAGGAACAGGGCAGCTCAAGAACATCTTGCGAAAATTTTTCCAACTTTGGCACAAACATTCCCTTGGACCCAACTGGGAACTGATTTGATTTTTGTGGTCAAAGGTCAAGGTTCCTGTGACCTTGACTGTCTCATTATTGTGAACATGATATCGTAAGAACACCTCAAGGGAATTTCTTCTAAAACGTTCTAAAATGTTCACCATGAGTCACAGATAAACCAAATAGAATGTGAAGGTCATAGGTCACTGTGACCTTGCACCTCTCTCATTCTCATTAAGGTAATTATTCAAGATTGTATGCCATCAGTAGGTTTTTCAGTTTGGCTCAAACCCCCACTTGGAATTTACAATGAACCAATAATACTTTGGTGGTGTCTCATTCTTATGAACGCATTATCTCAAGAGCACCTTGAAGAATTTCTTCACATTTGGCACAAACGTCCACTTGGACACAAGAACAAAATGTTCGGTATTCGATGGTAGAAGGTCAAGGTCACAGTGACCTTTTGTCTGTGTCATTCTCATGAATGAGATACCCCCAAAAACATCCTGATGGAATTTTTACAAATTTGGCACAAATGTCCAATTTGAGTCTCAGTTGAACAAATTAGACTTTTGTGGTCAAAGGTCAAGGTGACCGTGACCTTTCGTCGGTCTCAATTTTGTGAATGCAATATTTTGAGCACCTTGTGTAAATTTGTACAGATTTGGCACAAACGCTCAGTCTGAGGCGTGGATTTTGGTGGTCAAAGGTCACTGTGATCTCACAAAGCGCGTTTTTCCGACTCTGTGTTTCAGGATCAGACAGCTCAGGATCCTTCAGCCATCGACATGTTCATCACAGGTCTGTTTATCCGTCATCACATGATCACGATGCTTGTTTTTCTGTGTTCGAAACTTCCTGGTGACGTCATCCGGAAACATCCGGAAATCACCAACAAAAAAAGAGGCTGCAGAGCTCTGCTGAGAAACGTAATGTTTTAATGTTTTCGTCAGCGTCAGAATAATCCAGTGATCGTTGTCTGGACATCCAAGAGTGCACTGATACTCAGCTTACAGCCCGCAGGCCAAATCAGGCCCCTGACAGGGCCCCTGGTGGCCCCCCAACCAGCATCTGGTTGACACTAAAAATAAAGTGATTCACAATGTGAACAGTTTTTGTCCTTTTAGTCCCCATAAGGTGCCAGAGTGCAAAAACAGCATCAAAATGGAGCTTGTTGATCAAAAAAGAGCCAGAGGAGGATCCCCCACACCCCCGACAGAGGACACAGCTGAGACACTGATGTCCTAAAACCCAAGAAACAGCTGAAGTCCTAGAAATGTCCAAAAAATTGTAAAATCTTCCTGAAATCCTAGAAATATCCTCATCTCTGAGATAGTCGAAAAATCCTATAAACATCCGAAAATTCTACAAACACCCTGAAATCCCACAAATGTCCCGAAATCCCAGATGCATCCAAAAATCCTGAGAAATGTCTTAAAATCCTACAGATCCCCCAAAGTCCTAGAAACGCTGTGAATTCCTAGAAATATAAAATCTCAGAACCGTCAAAAAGAACCTCAAAACATCCCAAAACCCTAGAAATGTCCTAAAATCTTGGACATGTCCTAAAATCCATGAATTGTCCAGAAGTCCTAGAAACTACAAAAAGTCGTCACAGTCTCGTCAGTGTTTTTGTTGTGTTCATGTTGAAGATGTTAGAAACTCGTTTGTGATTCCTCGAACTCTCGTCGTGTTCAGGTTCCTGTTTCTTGGAGTGGTTCACGTCGTACGTCCAGAACGTCGTCACCGGAGAGTATCCGATCATCAGAGACCAGATCTTCAGGTAACACACGGACGCCCTCTCACGTGTCCCTCACGCCCGCCCGTGGTCACCAGTGAGCTAACGTCTCCTGTCTGCAGGTATGTGCACGAAAAGGGTTGCGTTGCGACCACCGGAGACATCACGGTCTCCGTCTCTACCTCCTTCCTGCCCGAGCTTTCCTCCGTCCACCCGCCGCACTTCTTCTTCACCTACCGCATCAGGTGCGCGTCTTTCTGCCTGCTCGCCGTCTGTCCGCCCGCCTGCACACGCGTTTAACCAAATGTGTCTTTCCAGAATAGAGATGTCGAGCAGCGCCTCGCCCGAAGCCGCCTGCCAGCTCGACAGCCGCTACTGGAAAATCACCACCTCCGACGGCAACGTGGAGGAAGTCCAGGGTCCCGGCGTGGTCGGTACGCTGCTCCTGCCGTCACGTGACCTCCTGTACGGCTCGACTGGCTGATGTTACCTGCTTACTTTATCTGTCTCTCTGTCTGTGTGTGTGTGTGTGTGTGTGTGTGTGTGTGTGTGTGTGTGTGTGTGTGTGTGTGTGCGCGCGCGCTCGCAGGAGAGTTTCCCGTCATGACGCCTGGGAAGGTCCACGAGTACGCCAGCTGCACCACCTTCTCCACGCCGTCAGAGTACATGGAGGGTCACTACACCTTCCACAGACTGGGTAAGTCCTGCTCCGGTTACTTCATCGCCGAAATAACCGAAACGTCTGACGTTTGTTGTGTTCGTGAGAATTTAAGGCCGACTTTGAAAATAACACGTCAGACGTTTTGTTTCCTTGTGATCTGCCTTCATCCTGCTGACTGTCGGCCAGCAGCACCAGACACGTTTCCAGGGTTTTAGGACACGTTCAAGGATTTTAGGACATTTCTGGGATTTTAGGACGATTTTAAGATTTTAGGACATTTTTAGGATTTTAGGAAGTTTCTCAGGTTTTAATGCATTTCTGGGATTTCAGGGTGCGTCCAGGATTTAAGGACATCTTTAGGATTTCAGGATGTTTCTAGAATTGCAGGACTTTTCTAGTATTTTAGGATGTTTTTCACGTTTGAGGACATTTCTAAGATTTAAGGACGTTTTTCTAGGACTTCAGGTCAAGGATTTTAGAACGTTTTTCAGAGTTTTGGGTGTTCCTCAGATTTAAGTAAATTTCTAGGATCTGAAGGATTTTAGTATATTTCTGGGATTTTGGGACGTTCTTAGGATTTGTGGACATTTCCAGGCTTTAAGGAAGTTTCAAGGACTTTTGGAAGTATCTTGAATTTTAGGTCATTTTTAGGATTTTCAGTCATTTTCAGACTTGCATGCACTCCGGTGTCTTATGGAGGCTAAAAGGACAAAAACAATGACTTTATTTTTATTGTCAGTAAGAGAAGGTTTGGGGGGCCAGCAGGGGGCCAGCAGGGGCCCGATTTGGTCCGCGGGCCGTGAGTTGAGTGTGACAGCTGCAGCTCTTTTACTTTGAAGCAGTTTTTTTTGTCTTTCTGATGTTCTTCTTGTAGCCAATAAAGAGGAAGTTTTCCACGTGGCGATACCTCGCTTCCACATGGTCTGCCCGCCGTTCAGAGAGCCCGTGGTTCGAACGGTAAAAATCAAAACACAAGTTAAAATTTCACCGACATTTTTTTAAATACAGAAAATGATTCGGGGATTAATAATCCCAATGGCGTCCTCGTGTCTCTGCAGCAGAAGGCGGCGGCCAGCTACACGTCCCGCTTCGACGACGACGACGGCGACGGCGAGTACTGCGACGGAGACGGCGACGACTTCAGCGACCTGAGAGGAATCAACATGGCCGCCTTGGAGGGAGCGTGGTGCCCGCGACACATCTGACCTCCATCTGTATCGCCATGGGAACCGAACGTGACTGTCTGTCGTTCAGGTGCGGTCGATGACGGTGAAACCTGAAGGACTGACAGACAGCAGGGGATTCTGGGACAGGTAACCGGAGCCCTACGAGGGACAGAGTCACGTCCAGCTGCCAATCAAACGAAAAAGAAAAGTGAATGAGGTGCAGTTTTATATCCGTTTTCTTGTTTTCTCGTTACGCTACGAAACTGTCAGATAAGCTCGTATGGGACAATGGCGCCAATGGCGCCGCCTTCGCTTTGAGGGATTATTTGTGGCGTCCGGTTGAGTCCGCCGGTTGCTTCGACTTCCCGTTTAGTCGTTTCAGCTGCTTCTGCAAAACGCTCCGAAAGAAAAAGTCTAATATTTTTTGGTAGAGGTTAAGATTTGTGGTGGTTCTCCGTTAAATTACGTTTAAACTCGTTTCCACTGCAGGAACCAAACGATCTGCCAAACTGCTGCTTTTCCAAAAAGGCAAAACTTTGTGTTTATGTGACGGACGGAAAAAGTAGAGCTGATTTAAGTTTATTCATGAGTTACTCTGAATCGCTGACTTAGTTCTCACAAAATTATGACTTTTTTTCTCAACAAATTTAAATGTTTTTCTCAAAACTTTGCGACTTTTATTCTCGAAACGTTACCTTTTTCTCTCAACAACATTAAGATATTTATCTGGAAACATGAACTCATCTTTCTCTAAAAAAAGGACGCCTACCTCGAAACATTGTGAATTTTCTCTTGAAACTTTTTTCATGGAACATTAAGACGTTTTTCTCGAAACGTTGTGACTTTTCTCACTTCGTCGTTTTTCTTGGAACACTAAGACGTTTTTTCTCAGAACTTGAAAAGGTCTTTCTGGAAACATTATCTCTATTTTCTTGAAATATTACTAAGTTTCCTCAAAATATTCAGACTTTTCATCTCAAATGATGTTATTTTGAAACATGAAGACTTTTTTTTAAAAAAAATTGACTTTTTCTCAAAAGAGTTTCACAGCTTCTCTCTACACTACATGAGGCTTACGTAACGACTTTTTTCTCCTTTTTTCCTGAAAACGTAACAACCTCTTTTCTCCTGAAAATATGACTTTTCTCTTGACAAATAACGCTTCTTTTCTCCTAAAATTAGGACTTTTCTTTTCCAACTTTCCCTCAAAAATAGACTTGTGTGTTGTTACAGAATGGAGGAAGTTAATGTGTGAAAGTCTTTTTTTGGACTCTTTAGGCGCCGTACGCTGTTTTTTGTTGTCTGAAACGGCTCTCGTTCAGGCAGTGGAAATGAGTCTCTTAGTGGTGTCATATTTTCATAAATTACAGCTTTATTTCTCCACAGAGTGTGATAATATAGAGGAAACTTTACTTTGAAAGGGAGAAGGTTGCAGGGTGTTTCCTGGTCATGTTTTGTGTTTCGGTGCTTCACTTTTTTTTTTTTAGACATGAGTTTAATAATCGCAGAGTTTTTCTGTCCTCAGCTCGGTGCGGCTCGAGGACGCGTCGTCACTCTCTGGTGTTATTGGTGGGTTTTTTTTGTATGTTTTTGGGGTTTTTGGGGTTAAATAAATTACAAATATTGATCGCTGCAGACTCACTGTTTCCTGTCACCTGATCAGGTAATCACACACACACACACACACAACAGAACTGGCCTCTGAAAATTTATCGAAATCATTTTTTTATTTCAAGATCATAACTTGAAAATGTTGTCATTTCAACATGTCGTTTTCTTGTTAAAATTAGTGAATTTTTGTGTTTATTATATTTTATCGATTTTTTAAAAAAAATGAAATGGCATTTTTGTCAATAGTAGATAAATGAATACATTCGGGGATAAATATGCACATTACATAAATACATGTGGAAATATGAAATTAATTAATGTGATATTAAGAAATTGCAGTTCCCTTAAAACAATAAATTGGGCATTATTAAATAAAAGTTACCTTAAAAAATAAATGAGGCATTAGGAAATTTAAGTTCCCTGAAATAAATAAATCTGGAATCACAGATCAAAAGTTCCCTGAAATAATTAAATGGAACATTCTGAATGAAAGTTCGCTTGAATAAGTTTTATGAAAAACTACACAAAACCAAAAACGGCATGTTGAAATAAAAGTTTCCTAAAAATAAATAAATGTATCATCAAGAAATTAAAGTTCCCTGAAATAAATAAATGTGGAATCAGAAAGTAAAAATGCCCTGTAATTATTAAATTGGGCATTATCAATTAAAAGTTCTCTAAAATAAATACATTTAGCATTAGGACATAAAGGTTCCCTTAAATAAAAAAAATCAATAAATGTGGAATCAGAAAATAAAAGTTCCCTGAAATAATTAGGTTGGGCTATATTAGTAAAAGTTCACTTTGTTTCCTGAAAAAAAATAAGTTTCCTAAAATAAATAAATGAAGCATCAGAAAATAAAGTTCCCTGGCATAAATAAATGGGAAATAAAAAATTACCATAAATAAATGCTGTGACATCAGCACATAAAAATTCACTTAAATAAGTTCCCTCTAAAAATCAAATTATGCATCATGAAATAAAAGTTCCCTGAAATCAACAAATGTTGTATTAGGAAACCTCCCTTACAAAACTAAATTTTGAATTAGAACGTAAAAGTTCCTTGATATAAATAGACATTAGGAAATTGAAGTTTTATACTGAAATAAGTTCCCTGAAATAAAAACAAGTAGTTCTTTAAAGAGAAAATGCCTTTTTTATAGCTGTTTTGACAAATGGATATATTTATATGTTTTATTATTTATATATATATATATCTTTTTTAATTTATCATTAGGATTTTTTTCTTTTTTAATCATTTCAAAAGCATATTTATGAATTTATTCAATATCGACTGAAATGACATTCTGTATATTTTAAGCGTAAATTGAAAGCGTTTTCCTCGCCTGTCACTGAAAACGGTGTACACTGCAGTATTTCTTTATATCCTCTAAAAAGTGTTTTAAATTATATGAGTGTGTATTTAAAAAGTGTTTTTATTGAAGTAGTTTTCATATATTTAGAAGTGTTTGTGTCCCGTCACAATAAAAGCCCCCCTTTTTAAAAACCGGACCAAACAAATGATTTAGTTAAAAAAAGGCGTTTATTGATGATTTAGTGAAACAATCACGTTTTCTAACAGCTTCACATGACGTGAACATGTAAACACACACACGTCCTCTTTCAGTCGTCCTCCTCGTCCTCGTCCTCTATCACCGTCTCTGTCCTCCTCCTCTTCCTCGCCCCTCTCCTCCCCCTCCTCTCCTCCTCCTCCTCCTCTTCGTTCTCCTCCTCCTCCTCCTCCTCCTCCTCCTCCTCCTCCTCCTCCCTCCTCCCCCACTCCCGCTTCGTTCTCCTCCTCCCGGGCGTTGCAGCGGCTGCAGTGTCTCCTGAACCCGCCCAGGAAGTGCGACCTAAAGCAGCAGAAGGGGCAGGCGTAGCGCCCGGGCCGGTGGGACGCCCTGACGTGCTGCTGCAGCCGGCTGGGCAGGAAGAAGGAGCGCTTGCAGTCTTTGCAGCCGTACGGACGCTCCACGTCGTGGCTGCGCACCACGTGGCTGATGGCGAAACCTGCAACAGGTAGAGATCCAGTCACACTTTACACAACTTTACAAATTTGGCACAAACGTCCACTTAGACTCAACAACGAACTGGTTTGATTTTCGGCGTCATAGGTCACAGTGACCTTGCATTCGTCTCAATCTCATGAACACTATATCTTGAGAACGGCATGAGAGATTTTCCTCAAATGTGGCACAAACGTCCACATGATATTAATTTTTAAAGTGGTTATCAAAGGTTGTGGTGACCTTGCATTTGTGTCACTTTTATGAATGTGATATCTCAAAAACACTTTGAGGAAATGTCCTCGAATTTGGTACAAACGTCCAGTTGGACTCAAAAATGAACTGATTAGAATTTGGTGGTCACTGTGATCTCAATATCTCAAAAACGCATCAGGGAAATTTTATCAAATCTGGCGCAAACATCCATTTGGACTCAACAATGAACTAGTTTGATTTTTGTTGTCATAGGTCACAGTTACCTTGCATTCATCTTATTTTAGCGAAGACAATATCTTGAGAATGCCTTGAAGGAATTAGTTCAAATTTGGCACAAACCTCCGCTTGATAATACTTCTAAAGTGATTAGAGTTCGTTAGTCAAAGGTCACTGTGACCTTGCATTTGTGTCATTATTATGAATGTGATATCTCTAGAACACATTGAGGGAATTTCTTGAAATTTGGCACAAACGTCCACTTGGACTCACGAATCATCTGATTAGAATTTGGTGGTTGAATGCACTTTTAAAAATAGTTAGTGTTGACCTAAGTTTGCGGTGATTTTAAGGTTAAAATCAGAGTGCGTTTGTCGTTGAAGTGAGGGCGGAGACTCCTGTGAGGTTATAGACGTGTTTGACAGCTGCAGGGTCAGAGGGGAGAACCTGATTGGTCGATCTGGAGATGTTGAAGCCCTACCTTTCAGTTTGGTCTTCCAGCCGCAGATCAGACACACGAAGCGGTTGGAGATGAAGCGCACCACTTTGGCCGTGGCCTCCATCTCCTCCTTCAGGAGCTCGCCGCTAAGCCCGGCCGCCGCCTCGTCCTCCTCTGCCCCGCCGCTGCTCTGAGCCTGCTTGGGCGTGTTTGCGGCGACGGCATCCCGTCTGACGGCCTGGGCGGCGTACGCTTTGGGGATGTCATGCTTCCTCACCACGTGGTTGACGCCCATGGCTTTCAGCTTGGTCTTCCAGCCGCAGATCAGGCAGTGGTAGCCGGCGCCATCGAACATCAGGACGCTCTCGTCTCCTTCGCCGTCCGCTTTGACCGGCCTCGCCTCCTCCACCTCCTCAACCTCCTCGACCTCACTCTTCACTTTATTTTTCCCTCGCTCCTCCTCCTCGCTTTTTATTTTGTCGTTTCCTCGCTCCTCCTCCTCGCTTTTTATTTTGTCGTTTCCTCGCTCCTCCTCCTCCCCCTCCTCCTCCGCCGCCGCCTTCTCCTCATCCCCGCCGCCCTCCCTCTCGTCCACGCAGTGTTTGGCGATGATGTGCTTGTACAGCTTGGTGAAGTCTCGGGTGGTGAAGAAGCAGTCGGAGCAGTGGAATAGGCGGGCCGTGCTCTGATACATCACGATGTTGCCGAGGCGACCCACCGCCACGCCGTCCAGGGAGGCGGGATGAGATGCCGCCATGTGGGTCAGCTGGTGGGCGTGGCTCTTGGAGAAATGGCCGCAGATGGGGCACTGGAGATGGGCCGCCACGCCACCGCCGGCCTCGCCGCGAGTGTGGATGAGGACGGACATTGCAGAGGCTGGACAGAGACGAGTGAAGTTAGACACAATCGAAAAACGGCAAACTGGTTTTCTTTCTCTCTCTGACAGTAAACGTGAAAATTTAGACGTCACTTACAGAAACTTTTTCAGTTTGAAAAAAGTATTTATTTTTTTCAATTTGAATTAACGGACCAAATAATCTGCTGGAGAAAACTGTGGAAAAAAGTCCCTGGAATCAGTTTCAAATATAAATCTTTTTGGTTTTCTTTTGTTCTGTGATCTTAAGCAGCAAAAATTCCTGAAAAAAGATTCTGGATAATTATTATTATAAGTTTTTTTATTGAACAGGCAATTTAAAATGAAAGACAAAATAATCTGCAGATAAACTTTTACATAAAAACTTCTAAATTTTCATTTTATTGACCAGATGATTAGATGAAAAACGTGACTGTAAATTGAAGGCCCAGGATTAATTAACCTTTCATTGACCAGATGATTCATCTAAAAAGTTTTGTTAGTTAGTCCAAAAATAAACCGAAAAAATAATTTGCTGATAAATTTATGAATAAAAAATTACAACAAAAATATAATAAATATATATAGTGTGTTTGACAGAATTAAAGCCGGTTTGTTGGGTTTCAAAGGGTTAAACGAAGAATGGATGAAGTTCGAATCAGTTTTTAAAATCAGATTTATTAAAATAAAACAGTTACAGTCGATTACAGTGGAACATTTTTAAATTTAAACATAATTTTAATTATTTAAATAAACGTTTCAGGCGTCGTCCTCCTCCTTCACCTCCTCATCCAGCTCACAGCTCCTCCTCCTCGCCTCCCGCCGGGCGCCACGGGGCTTCCTCCTCCGGAGGCAGACGACAAAGTAATCTTCTCCTCCGTCGCTCTCCACCAACAGTCCACTCGCTCTGAAAGACTTGTCGATCATGTCCCGGTCCAGTCTGTCCCACGCCGCCACCACCCAGTCCACCAGCAGGTGGCGGGCGGGAGGCCTTAACTCCCCTGCGGGCGTGAACTCCTTTTCCACGTCCCCCGCCATCCACCACTCGTAGGCGGTGTGCACGCTCTGCCTGAAGGGCTCGTTCCACATCATGTCGGTTGGTTCCTCGCCATCTCCGGGGATCGTCACCGTTGTGATGTTGTAGCCGCACTTCAGCTCCGCTTTAGTGGCAGCGCCCACGTGGCGGCACACCAGGAGGCGTGGCGTGGCGTTGGATTTCCCCACCACAGACTGCAGCCAGCGTGCGGTGAGTTCGTCGCTCATTAAGCTGCTGGCCGACATGTAGATGACGGCGCTGGAGGTCTGCGACGCCTCCACACTGCCGGAGGTCTGCAGTGCCTCCACGCCACCCGATGTCTGAGACACCTCCACACTGCCGGAGGTCTGCAACGCCTCCACGCCGCCGGAGGTCTGAGACGCCTCCACGCCACCGGAGGTCTGAGACACCTCCACGCCACCGGAGGTCTGAGACGCCTCCACGCCGCCGGAGGTCTGAGACGCCTCCACGCCACCATCGGCCCCTCTGAACACAACAAATGGCTTCAGTTTAGTGCCATTGTCCTTGGCGGCAAGAACGACAGTGAGGCGGCTTGTTTTGCCCAAACAAACCTCAGTCTGGTCCATCACAATGATGTCACGCTCTAACATCCTTCTGGAGCTCACCGTCTTCCCGATGTAGTCGATAAACCACACCAGTCTCTTCGGGAGCAGCGTCACGTCTTCCTGCGGCGCCACAGCGGTGTGGCGGCGAAGTGACACTTCGTTCCGCTTCAGAAATCTTTGCAGCCAACCAGCACTAGCAACAAACGCCCTCCCTCCGTCGCTCACAGCCGGGTAGATCTCCAGCGCCTTCTTCTTGATCATCGTCCTCGTCACTTTTCTGTTTTTGCTGCGCATCGAGGAGATCCACGCCGCCAGGCTCTCCTCCAGCTCCTCGCTCACCTTCTTCCTGCCGCCGCCTGCCAGCCGCGCCCTCGCCTGGTCCGCCCGCCGCAGCTCCTCCTCCTGCTTCCTCCACTCCCCTACTCGTTTCCAGTGGACGTTAAAGTGGCGCGCAGCCTCCGCCGCCGAGGTCTCCTCCGCGAATTTCAAAACCGTCTCTTTGAATTTGAAATCAAATCTCCGTCTGGTCGCCATGCCAACGACCCGCAGAGACTGAAAGGGATGAGAACACCAGGTGAGTCATCGGACAAAGTCACGTGATCACACCGATGAATTCAGACCGAAGAAAGTCCCCCACATTTTTTATTTTTCTGTTTGTTTTTTTGATTATTACTTACTTATTACTTCATCGGTTTCTTAATGTTCTTTTTTTTTATTATTATTATTATTTGGAGTTTTTTGTGTATGTTAGTTTGAGGTTTTTTCTTTGTTTAATGTTTCTTTGGATGATTTTTTTTTTTATAATTTCCTGATTTGTGTGTGCGTGTGTTTGTCTTTTTTTGTTTATTTTTATTTAATTATTTATTTTTTGAAGGAAATAAACCCAATTAGCCCAGGTTTTACAGGGTTAACCAAACCTCATTTACATTTTCCGGTATTTTACCGTCAGAGCGTGTTGGTGCGAACAGAAGCTCTCGGTCAGAGCTGATTTTTATCTCTACGGTAGCTTCACCGTTTTGTGCGTCATTCCGGTTAAACCCCGGGACTGTGACTGTAACGGAATACGGGATAATGACGATGGACGACTGCGGCTTCACGTGTCCTCACAAAGGGAGAACGAGCCCGAGCTAACAGCTAACTGCCCGGCTAACGCGCTGAAAAAAACACATTTAAAATATTTTTCCCGCTCACCTGCCTCCGTTACAGCTGAGATTATCTGCCGTTAATCTCCTCCACCAGATCGCACCGGAAAATCACCCCAGATTATCCTTTAACTGCCTGAAATCTTAATGATTTCACTCCGGCCAGCTCCTGTTTGTTTACATGCAGCCGACCCGAGCTCTCGCGCTGGATCCACTTATCGCGAGATTTCAATACATTTTCTGCTTCGATACATGGTTTGTTTTGTTGTTTAAAAAAAAAAGTTAAATAGCAAAATAACTACAAATAAACAACCAAATCTGATAATTATGCTCCAACACTCAATAAAAGGTTTATGTTGTGACACATCTCAAACAAATAAAACTTCAAGATTTTAAAGCTGCTGTGTGGTTAAATATGTGTGTGTGTGTGTGTGTGTGTGTGTGTGTGTGTGTGTGTGTGTGTGTGTGTGTGTATAAATAATAAATATATGTATGTATATTCAGTTATACAGGCTATTGTCATGTTTCACATGCTCTGCTTGGGGGCCACTTTTGTAAAATGATAGTGGTTAGGGTTAGGCTAACCCATACATGTTTCTCGGATTTTGGGACGTTTTGAGGGTCACTATGTGATGTCTCTGCTGCTGAGTACATGAGGTATACTCTGTGTGTGTGTGTGTGTGTGTGTGTGTGTGTGTGTGTGTGTGTGTGTGTGTGTGTGTGTGTGTGTCTGTCTCCAGAGCAGGCTAAGGTGATTAATAAAGCTATTTTTGGTCTACAGGAACAAATGCCTGCTGAGGAGGGAGGAGGGAACTACATCTCCCATCACCCACTGCGTCATCTCTCAGCCAGGTGTGCCTGTGACTGGTTGTCTGGTTGCTAAGCGATGGGAGGAAGGGGCTTTTATTGTGGTAGGACACTGGAGGAGGAGGGAGGGGGCTTTTATTGTGGTAGGACACTGGAGGAGGAGGGAGGGGGCTTTTATTGTGGTAGGACGTAGGAGGAGGAGGAGTGTGTGTTTGAACTTGTGTTTTTTAGTGAGGACTCAGAATTCACTTTCACACACACACACACACACTCGCGGCGGGCGAGCGAGGACGCCATGCTCTGCTTCAAAGGTGAGAGACGAGTTTGGATGAAGAAGTTTGCTGCAGAGTGTGTGTGATGAGCTGTGAGCACACACACACACACTGTTATCTCCATGACCTTTACACTGTGTGTGTGTGTGTGTGTGTGTGCGCGCGTGTGTGCGCACATTGAGAGATGAGCAGCAGTTTTTGCAGATTTTGAGACTTTGTGGCCAAGAAACAGTGCAAGTTTTGTGTCAGGAGGCATTCGTTTGTCGTGTGTGTGTGTGTGTGTGTGTGTGTGTGTGAGAGTGTGAGTGTGAGTGAGTGTGAGTGAGTGAGTGAGTGCTGACGCTCGGCGTGTCGAGGCAGGCTGAAACATCCTGTTCAGCCTCCAAAACACAGCTGTTTCTGTGTGATGAGCGATGGAGGCGACAGCTGCAGAGACATCGCATTTCATTTATTCAGAGGACTTTTCTGTCTGTCCACTGCTAAGACCCCCCTAATGTCCCAAAACCTGAAAAACTTCCTAAAACCCAGAAAATGTCCTGAAACCTGAAAATGCCTTTAAAACCCAAGAAATGTCCAAAATCCGAAAAACGTCCTGAAACCTGAGAAATGTCCTAAAACCTGAAAAATGTCCTGAAGTCCAAAAAACGTCCTTAAAAATGAGAAATGTCCTAAAACCGGAGAAATGTCCTAAAATCCAGTACGAGTAGGTCAGTATTTAATTAATCAATTTATTATTTAAATCTTTAGGTTTTTTAATTTTTAATTTTTTTATTTTGATTTTTTAAATTTTATTTTTATAGTTCTTCAAATATTTGAAGTTCCCTGTTTTATTTTAATAATTGATTGATTGAGGTACTTGATTTAATTTGAAAAGTTTTTATGTCTTTAATTTGTTTATGTATTTTATTAAAGACTTTTAGGTCTTTCAGGGTTTTTCTTTTGTTTGTTTTTATTTATTTATTTTTAATTTTTCCTGTCATCCAGTTGAGATCTTGGAGCTTATTTGCCATCAGTGCACCATCACCTTTTTTAAAAAATTTCTTTTTAGTTTATGTCATGTTGAAAACTCAGAAACGCAAACGAAACTGTCAGAGGCTGACCGAAGCCTGACCGAAGGTGGATCTTCTCATTGTCTTTGTTGGGGACTATTTTCCGCGGCGTATTGATCCAGATTTGGTGCTCTGATGTCAAACTGATAACGGGTCCAGGATCACCAGCTGGACTCGGAGCGTGAGGCAGCATGTGGCGCTCTGAGGTAAATACCTGTCCGTCCCTCTGTGGCCATCTGCAGACCTGGATAATCCCCGAGAGCAGATTAGAGACGGCGAGAGGAAACTCTGAGACGCTCCATCAACAGCTCCGAGGACACATCTCTCCCACCGGAGACGCGTTTTCGGACTTTTGGGTATTTTGTAAAAGTTTGCACAATTGGCAACACGTCTGAGGACTTTTACTGTGAAGGAATGAGACTTTTAAAGCTTTTATTTTGGTGATTTGAAACACTTTTTGGAGGTTCAGAAGTCTGGAAGCTGCTGCGGAGTATTTTTTTTTTAAATCTTCATTTACTGCGAAATATTTTGAGCTTTTATTGTGACAGTTTTGCTTTTCCAAAAGACCTCATTTTGGGCTTTTAGGGTGAAAATCTAAAGAAAATTCATGCTTTTGTTGTGAAGGCTGCTCCATCATTTTGAGCTTTTTTGTGACAGATGATACTTAATTTCGAAGGACTTTTTATGAGAAACATTCAGTGGTTTTATTGTGAAAATTGCCCTTTTTTCTGGGGTTTATTTTGAAGCCGCATAAGATTGTGAATTCAACATTTATTATGATGAGTTGAACCCCAAATTTGACTCTGAGAGATACAGACATAAAGGCTTATCAAACATCTATTTTGGGCTTTTACTGTGAAAAGCCTTACTAAACTTATTATTGTTATTATGAATTAAAAATTTGGGGGATTTTTTAAAGGAAAGACTTTTTTTGGAGGACTGAATGTGAAGTTGAGTTCAACTTGCAGAAGAAGACAAAACAAAAAAAAAAAAACAGGCATCTATGATGGATTTGAAATTCTCTTGGGGCTTTTATTTTGAAAAGATCATTGTGTGATCCTTCCTGAAGGCACAGCCAGACATCAAACAGCCAACCGGCGATCAGGACAGGATGATTTCGTACGTGGAGTGTCTGGGTGGGGATGGGGTGGGGCCTGGTGTGGGGTCAAGCTGCTGGAATGGCGGCCCCGATGAAGAGCGAGACGAGCTTCTTCCACGCAAGATGGCCGCCCTGCAACCGAAGACGGAGGGCAGCCTGCGCCGCCGCCTTCTGAGCGCCAAACTCCAGCAACACCACGGCGCCATCTTTGGGCTGAACGCTGGTGGTGCTGCCAGGCCGGGAACGCCCTCACTTGAGAAGAAGCCCCTCCCACCTCACCTCCAGTATCCAGGTCCTTGGAATCACCGCCAGCACCTCCCACCGCGACCCCACGTCTACCCGTCTCATGCTCCCGAGGCTCATGGGAAACTTTTCTTCGCTCCAGAGACTTACGGGAAACCCAACCAACCAACTCCTCCTTTATTGGTGCCGCGCCCCACCTACCCAGTCCTCACCCAGCGGAGCCGAACAGGTTCGTGCCCCCCGACCCCTGAGCCCCGTCCCGGCTACACCCTGCCCATCCCCTCCCCTCTCAGCGGTTCGCCCCATGTCAGGGAGCCAGAGGTGCCACCACAGTACCGCTATCGGCCCAGCAAGAGTCGCAGGACCGGCTTCTTCTGCTTCAGACCCCGCCGAGGGAGGAGCTCCGGGCTCGAGGCCACACAAACCACGCCCCTTCTACACAGAGGTACTGCTAGGAATTCTGGGTAGTAGAGTTGTCTTCATATTGTGAGAATGGCCATAGATGTAATAAGAGAGCTGGATACAGCCTTTAGCACAGGGTTCATATCTTGTTCAGTTGTGCATTAAGTCAAAATGGTTCAACACTACCTCCGTACTGTGTACTTCCCAACGGCCAACTTCCAGTTTGGCGCTCTGCTAACTTCAACTGGGATAAAATTGTTTAATCATGACGTTCTTATCAACTTTTGAAATGTTATCACGCCGAAAAGATTGAATCCTGACAGTGAAACGAATCATTTGGCGAGGGTTGTTGTGCTCAAAAAATGAATCCCGTCTTTTTCACCATGTAAGTCAAAGAGAAAAAGTCTTTTTGGTTTCACAGGGTGTCACGTGACGGTTAAAGTACACTGGCCATTTCTGAAATTGCCTGCAGTACCCGGCATACTTCCTGTGGGCCGGGGACAAACAGAACTGGCATTTCCATCTTTCTTTTTGTCAAGCTTGTCCAACCTGCGAATTTGAGAATCATACGATAACAAAGGAATGGCCTGGGAAGGGAATATTTTCAAATTTATGTCCGACCAAGCAACAGTAAGGGGGGCGGGACATCATCTTCAACACAGCACTCAGAGTCCTTTAATCCACAACCAAACTAGGAATGTCTTCCCTTTGTCAACTGACTGATCCCAAGTCCTGCACCCCTAGGTCGGACACAATTTTGTGAGAAAAGTCCCAAAATCCTAGAAACATCCTAAAATCAATCATCCAATCAAGCAGTGACCTAAAATACTAAAAATGTCCTAGAACTCTAGAAATGCCCTAAAATCGCCCTAAAACCAAAGAGATGTTCTAAAGTCTTATAAATGCCCTAAAATCATTCAAACATCTTAAAAATCTGAGACATGTCCTAAAATTTTAGAATTTTAGAATTTTTTCCTAAATTCCTAAAATCCTCAAAATGGCCTAAAATCCTACAAGTGTCCTAAAAATGTCTTTAAATCCTGAACAGTGCAAGGCCCTTCATTGATAACATATCCTTAAATTAACGATTAACGATTAAAACGGTTCCACTCAAAACCTGTGGAAACACACCGAGGTTCCACAAATCCTGAACAGAACCAGCTCAAGAACCAGAGCTCATTTAGTGTACAACAAAAGGAATTTAGATGGGAACCAACTTTCGGGTCCTAAACGAGTTTATTTTTGGTCAGAATGTTCAGAATGGTTCAAAACTAAGAGCGAGAACCGGAACCAAACCTTTTCCACGTTTGCATAAAAGTGGGAATGTTTGGTTCTGAGTCACTTACTTCACATGTTTCAGTCCGCAGTGTGTCACAGTATCACACGCTGAAACCCAAACAAACACAAAGCCACTAATCTGTGTGTGTGTGTGTGTGTGTGTGTGTGTGTGTGTGTGTGTGTGTGTGTGTGTGTGTGTGTGTGTGTGTGTGCAGGGATTAGCTGCAGCTCCATACGCTGGGGGGTGATGGCTAATTCCTGGAATAGCAGGCTTTAATGTGCAGCAGCTGCTGCCTATGAGCGTCACCTGGCCGGAGGCGAAGCGTCCGTCAGGTGTCGTTCAGGTGACGGCACCTGCTGGCTCTTCGCCTCCTCCGATTGGACAGCGGGACCGAACATATTTCGTCTATATATAAACACAGTGACATCATGACAGCATGGCCTACTTCCTGTCTAATTAATCAAACTAATTAAAGCAGCAGAGGGGTGACGGCACACTGACAGACGGACGGACGGGTGGACGGACAGGCATGTAGACAGAAGTAATTAGCTGCTCCACTGGCCCAGTTAGCTGGCACACTTACAAACTGGAACTGTCCCAGTTTGTGATGAACGTGATCCCTCACTGTACAGAAGTATGAATGTTATATATCAGGGACCCTCCAGGACAGGGTGCCAGGTCCTGCCTGAGACACTAATGTCCTAAAATCTGAGAAATGTTCTAAAATCCTACATACATCCTAAAATCCTAAAAATGTCTGAAGATTAAACATCCTAAAATCCTTGAAATGTCCTGAAATCCTGAAAAAGTCCTTAAATCTTCATAACATTCAAAATTTAGAGAAATGTCCTAAAATCTTTGAAATGTCCTAAAACCTGAGAAATGTGTAAAAGTCCCAAAATTTTTAGAAATGTATTATAATCCAAGAAACATCCTAAAATCTTAAAAACATGCCAAAACCCTTTCAAGGACCCTGAAAATTCCTCCAGAAACATTTGTGTGTGACTAAGGACTTGCGGTACATTTTCAAGGATCAGTGAAACCGTCTTAATCACCACTTAAGGGTGCTCTTTAAGCACCTAGCATCCCCCAAGGACCTCCTCCAGGACCATTTACACCTCCTCAAAGACCTCTGATACTTCTCCAAAACACCTGGAACCTCCCCCTGGACACCTGGAACCTTGTCAAGGACCCCACAGACTGGCTTCGGGACAACTTGAGCTTCTATATAAATCTGTTACTTCTTATTGGCACTTTGGACATTCTAAAGGCCCATTTTGTTGTCCTCAAGGACTTCTGGTAGATCTTCAAGGAGCCATGGAACCATCTCAGTGACTTAAGGATGCTTTTAAAAGACCTTAAGCACCCTTCAAGCACCCCCGACCCCCCAAGACCTCTGATACTGCACAAAAACCTCTGGAACCCTTTTAGGTATACAACTCAACTCTTCTCAATGGCCCTGGGAAACTTTCAAGGACCCTGGTTCCTCAAGGAACATTTGTGTGTCCATAGGACTTTTCAAGGTACATCTCAGCATCCTCAAAGGCCTCTGAGATCTTGTCAAGGACCCCTGGGACCCTCTCAACAACTGAAGGATGCTCCCACAGGACCACTATCTCTGGAACCTTGTTAAGAACCTTTGGGAATTCCTCCAGGACCATTTGAGTTTCCATATGAATGTCTGTTCCCTTGGAAACACTCAAGGCCCATTTTAGTGTACTCAAGGACTTCGGGTACATTTCAAGGAACCGTGGAACCATCCCAACAACTTACAGATGCTCTTTAAGGACCTCTGTCACCCTCCAAGCACCCCTGACCCTCCTCCAGGACCATTTAAACCTCCTCAAAGACCTCTTCAAGGACCCCTTGAATGCCTGTATTTTCAGTTATGTCCCCAACCTTTGTCCTGACCCTGCAGACAGCTGTTTGAGAGACTGAAAATGTCCTCACTTTGATACCGTATCCCCTCATGTCTGGTCCTCAGAAATATAGAAATCTGAGAACAAAGAGAATAAAAGACGAACAGCGTCTCACACACACACACACACACACACACACACACACACACACACACAGTTTTCTCTTCATCTACAAAGCATGGTGTGTGTGTGTGTGTGTGTGTGTGTGTGTGTGTGTGTGTTGATGCAGCGTTTGTGGGTAACCTTCATCACCTGGCGACACACATGAAGGACACACACATGTGCTGGCGAGCTGCCAGCGTGGCATGTGTGTGGTGTGTGTGTGTGTGTGTGTGTGTGGTGTGTGTGTGTGTGTGTGTGTGTGTGTGTGTGTGTGTGTGTGTGTATGTGTGAGATAAGAAAGCGAGCGAGGTGGAGAGAGAGAGGAGTGGGAGGAGAGCGGCGTCGCAGCGAGTCGAGCTGCATCACTGCTGCTGTCTGCTGCAGCCTGCGGAGTGTGTGTGTGTGTGAGAGAGAGTGTGTGTGGCGTCGTTATGGTTCTGATCGGAGCGGCGATCAAATCCGTCCTCAAATATCTCAACAAGACCCGAGGTGAGTGTGTGTGTGTGTGTGTGTGTGTGTGTGTGTGTGTGTGTGTTTTGATGCATGTTGTATGTGTATGTGTATGTGTGATGCATGTTGTGTGTGTGTGTGTGTGTGTGTGTGTGTGTGTGTGTGTGTGTGTGTGTGTGTGTGTGTATGATGCATGTTGTGTGTGTGTGTGTGTGTGTGTGTGTGTGTGATGCATGTTGTGTGTGTGTGTGTGTGTGTGTGTGTGTGTGTGTGTGTGTGTGTGTGTGTGTGTGTGTGTGTGTGTGTGAGATGCATGTTGTGTGTGTGTGTGTGTGTGTGTATGATGCATGTTGTGTGTGTGTGTGTGTGAGATGCATGTTGTGTGTGTGTGTGTGTGTGTATGTTGCATGTTGTGTGTGTGTGTGAGATGCATGTTGTGTGTGTGTTGTGTTTTGTAGTTCTATAAAGATGACCTCATAAAATGCAGCTCTCTGATTGGCTGTCAGTTTAATGCTAAAATCAGAACGGCTTAACTGCGTCTTCATATCAGAGCTCAAGGACCTTTTCAAGGGCTTCAGAACTCCCTCACCGGCTTCCAGAACCATCTCAGGACCATCTGAGTCTCTTCAAGCACCTGTAATACCATTTTGGGGACCTTAAGGACCTCTGGAATATTTTCAAGGAATTTAAGGACCTCCTCAAGGACCATTCGTTGTAGTCTCGGCCTTGGAAACTATTCAAGGAACCCAGCAATCCTCTCAAATAACTAATAAACATTTTTAAGGACTTGTGGTACACTATCAAGGACCCTGAGGACCTCCCCAAGGACTATCTACAGACACATACAGACGTCTTGCACTTCTCAAGAACCTGTGGAGTCACCTTAAAGACTCAAGGACACTCTGGAAGAACTCTCACAAGCACCTGGGGACTTCAAGGACCATCTAAGCATCTTTAAGGGCCTCTGGTATTTTCATTGATCCATGGAACCACTTCAGTGACCTCAAGACCCTCTTTTGGAAGGACGAGAAAACCTTGAGGACTATTCAAGGCCCTTCAAGGGCCTTAAAACCCCCTCACTGACCTCAAGAACCATCTCAAAAACCATTTGAGTATCCTCAAGCACCTGTAGTACGGTTTTTGAGGTCCTCTGTACCTCATCAAGAATGCCAGGAATCTTTTCAAGGCCTTAGGGACCACCTCAAGGACCAATTGAGTCTTCTTTGTCACCTTGAGAACTTTTCAAAGAACCCAATAAACATTCCCAAGGATGTGTTCTATGGCATCAAGAACCCTTGGAAACTCTTCCAGGACTATTTAAACACCCATAAAGACCTCTGGTACTTTTCAAGGACCCATGGAACCACGTCAATGACTCCAGGACCCTCTCTCGGAAGGGAAACCCTTGAGGACAATTCAAGTTTTCTCAAGGGCCTGTGGGATCTCTGATACCTTCTCAAGACCTTGTAGAATGTTTTTCAAGGACCACTGGGACGTCCTCAAGGACCATCTGAATCTGAAGCAATGTCAATCAACAGCATAAAACAGTGATACTCAACTGACGGCCCGAGGACCAAATCTGGCCCCTGAGAGGGCTCCTGGTGGCCCCTCAGACATTTTCTAATTCTTAATAAAAATAAAGTGATTGACTGAGTGAATGTCCTAAAATCCGACGAAAGTCCTTAAATCTTAAAAATTTTCAAAAATCATAGAAATGTCCTAAAATCCTAGAAATGTTCTAAAATACTGGAGATGTCCTAAAATGTTAAATATGCCTTAAAATCCCAGAAATGTCCTAAAATTCTGGAGATGTCCTAAAATCTTGATCTCCTGCAGCATTAAAATATTTTCTGTTTATCAGCTCAAAGCCTCGCTGAAATCACGGACCCCCGAAAACCCAAATTTCATCCAACGTGAAGAAAAATAAATAAATAAAATTCCATATTTTAGTGTTTTCCCAAAGTGTCCTGCAGTACTGCTGAAGCATCCACACTAATTAAAAATTAAACAAAATAATAAATAATGAAATCAATTTTGTGGGATAAGTATGTTTTAATTAAAAACTAAATAAAACATTACAGTGTATTTCAGACAAATTAAAAACATATATAAAGAAAGAAATGTAAAATTTTATTGAATTAATTAAGCTGCTCCTAAGAGCCCTGTGTGTGTCTGTATGTGTGTGTGTCTGTATGTGTGTGTGTCTGTATGTGTGTGTGTCTGTGTGTGTGTCTGTGTGTGTGTGTCTGTGTGTGTGTGTGTGTGTGTGTGTGTGTGTGTGTGTGTGTGTTGGTATGTGTGTCTGTATGTGTGTGTCTGTATGTGTGTGTGTATGTGTGTGTGTCTGTATGTGTGTCTGTATGTGTGTGTGTGTCTGTGTGTGTGTGTGTGTGTGTGTGTGTGTGTGTGTCTGTCTGTGTGTGTGTGTGTGTGTGTGTGTGTGTGTCTGTGTGTCTGTGTGTGACTGTGTGTGTCTGTGTATCTGTGTGTGTGTGTGTGTGTGTGTGTGTGTGTCTGTGTGTCTGTGTGTGTGTGTGTGTGTGTGTGTGTGTGTGTGTGTGTGTGTGTGTGTGTGTGTGTGTGTGTGTGTCTGTATGTGTGTGTGTCTGTATGTGTGTGTGTCTGTGTGTGTGTCCTTCATTAAACTGTCTGTCTTTCTGTCTGCAGCAGGGGACAGAGACAGTAAGTGGTCTGTTCACTACACTTCCCAGAAGCCCCAGCAGGGTCTCGTCTTCGTCCCCGGGAAAAAGCGATCCGGCAGCGCTGATGACTTGCGAGGTCAAAGGTCGACAGAGAGCAGCTTCCCAGGTGCTAATCTTTTTTATTAAATGTATTTATTTTTGACATTTAACCCTGAGGGTCCGCTTTAATATTACACACACTTTTGTAATATTATATAACAGGCTATAAGAAATATATATAATCCTGTCACAATCTGACCTCCATACACAAACAAATTCCAGAAATAATAATTAAAATTTAAATACGTATATTTAAAACTAATACTAATATTTAAAATTTAATACATTTATTTAAAAAAATTAAAATAACTGGGTACATTTGATTTTTTTTTTTTAAATGGTGAGTACATTTAATCACGAATAAAAAAATCAGTGAATATATTATGTAAAAATCAATATATCCCTGAACACATTTAATTAATGGTTAAAAAATATCTGAGTGCATTTAATTAAAGATCAAAACATAATCTGTGAATAATTTTAGTAAAGAGATAATAATTAGTGCGTGAACATTTAGTTAAAAATTTAACAATATCTGTGAATAAAATTAATTTAAAAAAGAGAAATATCTGTCAATATATTCAAACTTTTTGAAAAATATCTTTATTAAAGATTCTTTTAAATTAGTGTCAATAAAAAATTTTAAAAAATTAAAAATATCTGTGAATACATTTAAAAAAAGAAATTAAAAAATAATGTAATTGAATATCTTTTGAAAATTTGAATGCATTTAATTAAGCATTTAAACAATATCCATGATTACATTTAATGAAAAATGGAAAATATCGGTTCGTATGTTAATGTTTAATTCAATAAATCAAAAACAACTGTGAGCGTCATCTTAACATCTTCATTATTTTAACAGACACTTATAATTAATTTTTGACACAAATGGGTCTCCATAAAGTATCAGGTATTAATGCTACAAAATAGAAATACTCCATTAACATTTACTGTAAGTAAAAGTGCAGAAGTATTATCAGATGTAGTAGTTCTTTTCAAAGTGCTAATGTATCACAAATATTATTGACCACTGATGCGAGTGTTATTGATCATATCTGAAACTCTGAATGTGAGTGAAGCGAACGTTTTTAAGGCTTTTATTTTGGAGATTTTCGGTTCTTGATTCAGTCTTGTTGATGCACATAGCTGCAGCGCGCACACACACACACACACACACACACCCACTGCAGACTGCATCACACACAGCTGCAGCGCTGCAGACAAAGAACTCACTTCATGTCATTGATCAGTGCTGAACTTACTGATCGATTGATTTGAATGAATCAGCATGATGAGCTCGCTCCTCATCAGCTGATCTATTAATATACTATATATATATATCTATGAATATAATATACTATCAATAATAATTATCTTTTATCGACATGACTTTGGCCCAAAACGATCAATACTTTGGCCTGATTATTGATTGATCGATATTTTGTTGTGTCGTTACTGATTATTAGATGCATGAACATCTTTGTCTCATTTAGCCTCTGTGTGTGTGTGTGTGTGTGTGTGTGTGTGTGTGTGTGTGTGTGTGTGTGTGATGCATCTTGTGTGTGTGTGTGTGTGTGTGTGTGTAGCGTGCAACGGGCTGACTCAGCATGGCTCCAGCCAACCAATTAGCGCTCAGCTCCAGCCGCAAAGCTCCGCCCCCCAGCCATCCTCCTCTGGACTCGACCAATCAGAGGGCAGCAGAGCACGCGGAGGCTGGAAGGACAAAAGCAGGAGGATGGTTGGTGACAGACACACGCACACACACACACACACACACACTCATGATGTTAGCGTGCACACAGTGGTGACTCATAAATATTAATGAGGCCGAGCAGACTGCAGCAAACACCTTCAGTACTACTGATTTTACTTTCACATTTTTTTATTTTTATTTTTAATAAATGCATTCACAGTTTTATACATATTTTTTTTAATGCGTTAATGTTTTAGTTAATGTAATAACAGATTTTCAAATAAATGTATGTATATATATATATATGTATATATATATATGTATTTACATATTATATCAATGTCTGCATTGTCAGTTTGTTTTTGTATGTTGTGTATTTTATCTGTGTTTAATCTTCTTATGTTTGCTTTTAAACTTGTGTACAGTGTCTGAGTACTTGGAAAGCGCTTTATAAATAAAATGTCTAATTTTTATTATTATTATTATTATTATTATTATTATTATTACTATTATTATAACTAGTTAGGCGTCAGAAACAAAATAAGAAATTATTCAAAAATGTACATTTTAAGAATTTTAAATATTTGATTATGATAATTAATTAGAAATAAAATAAAATAAAATAAATGAATGGTGCATTTGTGGAGAATCACTTTGCTTTGCTGCCATTTGCTGGTCAAACTGGACCACTAACAGTTTTTAGTCCAACATGTCTCCTCTCTGAGTGTCGTCTTTTTGTCTCCTCTCTGAGTGTCCTCTTTGTGTGTCCTCTCTCTCTGTTTGACTCGTCTTTCTTTCATTTCTGCTCTCTCGCTCCTGTTGTTTCAGAGGTCCAGAGTGCTGAACTTTCTCTCTCAGTCTTGCTTTTCGGTTTGTTTCAAGTTTTCAGTTTGGAGGAGGAAGGTAAACATGGATAGACATCAAGTAGACTTGATGAAGACCTAAAGTAGAGACCTGTCCTAGTCACCCAAACTAGACTTTCATGGGTTAAGATCCAAGTCTCTTGGGTTGACTCTGAACTCACTAAAAGCTGACAGCGTTCGTGTTCTTAGTCCTCAGCTTTCTCAGATGAAGAGGAGAGGTTCATCTTAAACAATACGCGACCTCTGACCCCACTGGTCCTCAACCCTGTCCACCGCCCCTCCTGTTGGGACATCTACACCCCCGCCTACGAGCCGCCCGTCAACAGGGAGATGGAGCCGATCCCCCGACTCCCGACTCCGGAGGAGAGGATGAGGCAGCAGGCGGAGGCGGTCCCGGCTGATATCGTCCCGATCAATATCACAGGTGGTGGACTAGACTCCGGTCTAGACTGGAGTGTTAAGGACTTTTAGGTTTAAGATTAAACCTAGACTTGAGATTCAATGTGGATTTGACAAAATTTATTTTAAAATCTTGACTTTAAAGCTGTTTCATGCCAAGCACGGACTTTGGTCTTGACTTGAACTTGGAATTTCAACCTGGCTTTGGTTTGGGTTTTTTTCACTGACTTAAAGCTCAACTTAAACTTGGAACTCAACTTGGAATAGAATAGAGATTTAACTCAGACCTGGGACTCGACTTGGACTTGAAATTCAAATTATTTGTGAAAGTTGTGGGCTAAATTCTCATTTGAGACTTAAATCAGACTTGGGACTTGACTTGGACTTGAGATTCAAATTATCGAAACTTTGAGAATAAACTTGTGCTTGAAATTTGACAGACTTGATACTTGAATTGGACCTGGCATTTCACTCTAACTTGGTGTGTTAGTTAGACTTGACTTGAACACTAAACTTGAGATTCAGCTTATTTCTTGAAACTTTCGAGAACTTTTGCTTGAGACTCGAGTATGACTTGGGACTCGACTTAAGATTCTACCAATTCTTGAATCCTTAGGACTCAACTCCACCTTGAAACTTGACCCAGACTTGTGACTTGACATTCATCTTAGTTTTGAAACTTCAAGACTCAACTTCCACTCAAGACTTGACTCAGAAAATGCTTGACTTGGGACTTGACTTGGACATGAGATTCAACTTATTCTTGAAACTTCCAGACTCAACTGCCATTTGACTTGACTTGGACCTGGTGTTTGTCACTAAGTTGGTGCATTAGTCAGACTTGACTTGAACATGGGACTTGACTCTGGCTTTTATTTGAGGTTTTAGTCTGACTTAACTTGGAACAGAACTTTAACTCAGACTTTGGACTTGTGCAGAACAAGAACTTGCATTTGGTTTGGGTCTAAGGTTGGACTTGAGACTTGTTAAACTGACAAAATCTTCTCTTCCTCTATCTTTATTTTCATACGTGTACAAAACTTCAGGAGCGAGTTTCGACCGTCAGGCCAGCTTTCGGAAAGTGGTTTCCAACACCGACTCGTTATCCCGGCAACCCCGCAACCTGAGCCGCCGCAAGACAGTTACTGGGATTCCTGATGATGTGACCCGGAAACTCGGTATCAGCTCAATCTACTCATAACCAATAACCTCCCTTTTATTTCAAACCATTTCTTCTTGTCCTTTATGTTCTTTGACCTTATCTTCTCCAGACTCTCCTTTGGCATCTCCGGTTCTTCCCGGTCAGTTCTCCACCGTGGGTCGAACTGCCTCATCCTCCTGCAAATCTGCCCACCAGCAGAAGGATAAAGAGGAGGAGGAGGTGCAGAGGGGAGAAGTCAGAGAGGAGGGGAGGGCAACTACAAGGAGGATACGAGCCCCAAGAGGAAGGGGGATGTCTAGCCTCATGGCCTCCCTTACCTCTTCTCAGCCGGTCGACTCCTGTCAGGACCTGTCCTCTGAGGTCCACAGCCTCCCCCGTCTGGCAACCAACTCCTCCCTGAACTCTGAGGCCAGCTGTAGCAGCACCTCCTACAGGACACTAAGTGCCTCCTCCTCTTGTTGCCAGGTCAGTTTAGGAGAAGTACTTATTGTCACAAGTGACTCCAAAAAGTAAGAGTCTTAAGGCTTGTTCTGTCTCCTCTCCAGGCACAGGATCTTCAGGGTTTCCCAAGCGACCTCCAGCCCCTGCTGCCCTTTGACCCCACTGCCAGAGTCATCCCCCAGTCTCCCTCTGCCTCTTATCCTTCCTCCCCCGTCACCTCCTCCTCCCCCAGCTCCCCCGGCCGTGCCCTGCTATCAGAGTGGTCTTACCCCAGTGATAAGCCCCTGAATGAGGCTGGCCAACACCGCAGCTCTCCGTCCTCCTCCCACTACCTCTCCTCTTCTTCCATCGCAGACTCCGAGTCTCAGTTTAGCTACCAGGCTCTGGATGACCAGACCCCCACTCAAGAGGACACCGGATGCTCCTATGACGGGAGCTCCTACAGTGAGGAGATGTGGAACTACCAGGCCCTCTCCTCCAGCTCCAGTGTCCACAGTTGCCAAACCGGGGGTGACTTGAATGGGGAAGGTTGGAATTGCGATCCCTTGATTTCATCTGGTTGCTCCACCCCGTCTCAAACTGACAGAAACTCTTTGTGCTCAGAGAAAACCACCTCCTCTCTGTCGGTAAATCGCGAGAAAAGGAAGTATAGCAACTCCTCTTCCTACTCTCACACCATCACCCGCAGCATCTCCCTCCGCAAGTCCAAGCGCCCGCCTCCTCCACCACTGCGCTCAGACTCTCTGAGGCGGCGCCCGGGTCGCAGCAAACCTCTACGCTCCTCCTGCAGTCCCCGTCCGGAGCGGAGCCCCCACCTGGAGCACACCACCCAGCAGACGCCCACACCGTCTCCACAGACATTCGATGACCCCTGGGTGCCCCGCAGCAACACCAAAAGACGCCAGAGTGGGTTCAACTGTGGGACAGTTACAACCTTTGAACCTTTGAGCTTGGACTCCCAGGCGGCAACCTCCACCGATGATCCTCCACCTGAACAGCAACCACCAAGTCCCAGCCACCCACATGCCCATGTCTTTGCTCCTGAGTCTCCAGGCTCAGAGGAGGAGGCGCTGAGGTTTACTCTTCACCCCCAACCAGCTGCCTCCTCTGTGGCAGGTCTTCAGCGCCTCGCTTCGCCCTCCAGCGGCTACTCCAGCCAATCCAACACCCCCACACCTGGCACTCCTGTGTCTTCCCCCCTCTCCCCTTCCTCCCCTCTCATAGCAAGCCCAGGAGCCTTCTCACTCCCCCCAACTTCCCCCTTCTCATCTTTACACTCCCCTTCCTCTCCTGCCGTCTCCTCCATGCCCAGGACAACATCCCGGGTCGAAGGGAGGCCAAAGCCAGCAGTGCCAGAGAGGAAGTCATCACTCTTCTCCTCCCTCTCCTCCTCATATTCCTCCACTTCTTCCCTCTCCTCTTGCACCTCCTCAGACTCCTCGGCCAAGCACCCTCTTCTCCCTGCTCTGCCATCTCCTCCTCCTCTACCAGAGTGCTCCTCTCCTTTGCCTCCTGTCTTCCACTCCCCCATTCGGGAGTCCCCTCGTCCAGCTCCTCCCCTTCCTCCACCCTGCCTACCTGCTCCGTCCTTCACCAAACTTTCTGCTGCTGCTCTTCCTAGTCCACCACCTTCATCTCTCCCTCCTCCGCCTCCCCCACCTCCTCCCCCTCCCCTTCCTTTCCCACCTTCATCTCTCCCTGCTCCTCCTCCTCTTCCTCCTTCCTCACGACCTCCACCTCCACCCTACTCCTACGCTGTGAAACAGACCTCCCATGGTCCTGTGTCCACCTTGTCAACCAACTTCCCTCCTCCCCCAACGTCCCCCCTCCACCCCCATCTTCCCCGTCTCCTCCACCTTCAGAGCTCTCAGAATTGCCAATTGCTGACCTTCCTCCTCCTCCTCCACCACCACCTCTTCCTCTCCCCACATCCCCTGCCAGCCCTCTTTGCCCACCAGGCCTCAACAAGTCCCCAGACCGCTTTGTTAAAATGTCTTCGGCTCCCTTCCCACTCGTCACTGCTCAAGCTTTGCAGGGCGTCAAACTTCGCTCGGTCAAGAACCAAGAAGGCCTGACTGGTGTCATGTTAGCCGATTCTATCCAGAATCCACTAAGCGAAGAAGCTCAGCCAGATAGGGCTGTGCTGTCTAATGCTGATGATCAACCAATTGGAACTGGACAACAAATTGATCCAGGTACACATGAACCCAACATAACTTTAGTGGGCAACTTTGATCGCTCAACCAATGGGTACGCAAAGCAACCTGGATGCAAATCTGAAAACTGCAACCTAACAAAAAGTGATGTGAGGACACCCAACGATAAATCGCCTTTTGCTGATCTTCTGAGCCAAGACGGCATTATCGCTAACCAGAGAAACTCTGAGCCGAAGCTAACCAATGGCAAAACTCCTCAAGAAATCCAGAAAAATCAACAAGAGGTGGGAAATCCAGATGCTGCTCCAGCAAATGATCAAGTCTCCAGTCTTGAAAGTTCCTGGGTCAAAATGTCCTATGGTTTGGACAAAAAATGCATAAACACAATCATCCAACAACCGTTTTTGCAACATCAAGTCACAGATACGTTACCAGATGCAAAGCTAACTGAGCCTGCAGAGAAACAGGGAAACTCTTCATACTGGACCCTCTCCGAACAGAAATATGAGTCTCACAGAGAGAGCAGGACAATACTGTCAGAGCGCAAAGACGAAATGAAGACAAAGAATCGTTCAGAAATGTGGAATGGTGTCACTCATGAGGATTCAAAGAGTGATTTAAAACAGAGTAAGCCAGGTAGTCCAGGGAAACTCCGCTCCCCAGAGAAGCCAACCCTGCCGAAGAAGCCTGACCTCTGCATTCTTGGTCTCATGGAGTCCCCTGAGGTGAGACGAGGACCAGGTGGTCAATCACAACCTCCTGCTGATTCCTTGTGCACACCTTTGCAAGCACATCCGCACCTGACTTGCGCCACTGCAGACAAAACGGCAACTACTAAAAGCTCAGTGTCACAAATTTTACCTGCACACTTAATGACCTCTGCTTCTGCACCTGCAAACACAACACCTGCCAGCATCAGCTCACCTGGCAACTCCCCTCATAGGCAGAAGCCACCGATTTTGCACAAGAAGCCAGATTTGTCACTGACTTCACCTAAAACAAACAAACCATCTAGAAATACAGATGTGGCATCCCAAGGCACTACAGGGACTGGTCGCACCTTAGGGACCACGGGGGCCTCGGGGAACATGGATACCACAAGGGCTAGAAACACCGTAAACGGGACCATGTCACGAAGTTGGGGAACCTCTGAGACCTGTGGTGCTTTCGGTAACTCAAGGGCGCATGGAGCTACTTCCCTCCAGCGAGGGGTTACCCAAACTGCAGGAACAGACCCTTGGATCATCAAGACAAATCCTCATGAGGATGATGAGAAAATATTCCATAACAGCATGATGAGGTCATCGCTGGCTGAAGACGAGGAGGAAGACGAGAAGGAGAAGACAGGGATAAAGACAGCGGTGATGATGATGACGTCCACCACAAGGAAAAAAGACAAAGCAAGGAAGAGGAGGAAGAGGAGGCCAGGCAGGCAACTGCTGATGATGTCGTCAACAATGGAGCCCTCCCACTCCTCCTCCTCATCATCATCATCGTCATCGTCATCTTCCTCCTCGTCTGGAGATGAGCGAGACGTGGCGAAAAAGAGAACGATGAGTCAGAGAGGGAGGATGGCGACAGTGTGCAATCAAGACACCAGTGACTCCGAGAACTCCTGCACCCTGATTGGTCAGAGCAGGTGCTCCCTCAGCAGCGCGCTGTCCACCGACAGCCTGCGAGCGGGGTCGTCGCTTCCAGACCTCCTGATACAAGAAGAAGAGGAGGAGCAGAGGAGCAAAGAGGGAGCAGACAGGAGGAGGGAGGCGGTGAAGGAGGACCAAGGACCTCCAGATGGTAAGTGGTGTTCAAAATATTTTGGATGATTTTTTTTTTCTTTTTTTTTTTCCAGAGCCAGAAACTGTAAAAGCTTAACGTGTCATACCTGATGACGCCACTGCATCGAGCAATTGTGTCTGCTGAATTAGATACCTGTACTGCCATATCGACAGCCTTTGTAATGAGAGTAGGAGCACATCATGTAGTTTTTGGCTCAGTTTGCTGCTCAAACAGGCCGTGAGAAGGAGCTGGAGAAGAAAACAAACATTTGCAGCTGCTGCGAAGCTACAAAACTTGATCTCGTTCAGTCAGAAAGCTGCTTAGTTAGAGATTTCTGCTCTCGCCTCCAAATACTACCAAATACAGGAGAGTGCTTTTTTTTTAACCATGATTCATGGAAAGTAATAAACACTCTTTGTGTCTCCCTCCAGCTGATGTGTTTGTCAGCGTCTCCGCGGACCAGATGTTTATCTCCGGTCAACCACGGACCACGGAGGACCTGTTCGCTGTCATCCACAGGTAGGAAAACACAGACACCCTGCAGACTGTAGCTGCACCTGAACATCGATCTGACCTGTCTATTTGACTACTCCTTTCGCCTCTGTGGAGCAGTGCAGTGTGGGAAGGCACCGCGTGAAGGTAGGCAGGTAAAAACCACTCAATTTGTAGCAGACGGAGGTTAGTTCTTGACCCGGGTCCGGTTGATCTTCCCTCCTTCCTTGCTCCCCTTAAAGGAAGCATTTTGTTCCCTAACTTGTGATCGTCCTTCCCAAATAGTAGCGTCTTCCTCGCTCTGTAGCTGAAGCCCCGTCACTCTTCCTTTTCAAGGTGACAGTTTTGTGCCTTTGTGTCTAAAAAGTATGATCATTGAATTGGGGGGTCTCAAGAATGATTAGAACTTGGTGGTCACAGGTCTAAGATCTTGCCTCTGTCTTGTTCTTGTGAATGCAATATCTTAAGAACACCTTGAGGGAATTTCTTCCAATTTGCCACAAACGTCCACTTTGAATCAAGGACGAACTGATTAGAATTTGGTCAGTGTAACCTTGTCTGTCTCATTCTTGTGAATGTGATATCCCAAAAATGCTGAAAAGGAATCTTTTTGAATTTGGCACAAACTTCCACTTGTACTCTTACAATATATATTATAATATTACAATTTGTTTGTAAAAGGTCATGGTTATTGTGACCTTGTCTCTGTCTCATTCTCGTGAATATGATATCTCCTCAAATTTCGCACAAACATTTACTTGGACTCAGCAATAAATCGATTAAATTTTGGTGGTAAACAAGACAGAGGTCAAGGTCACAGTGGCCTTGCCTCTGTCTCGTTCTCGTGAACATAATATCTCAAAAACACCTTGAGAGAATTTCCTCAAATTTGGCACAAACATCAACTTTGAGTCAAGGATGAACTGATTAGAACTTGGTGGTCGTCTGTTTTTGTGAAAGCGATATCTCAAGAAGTCCTTGAATTTGGCACCAACATCCACTAGGACTCAAGAATGATTAGAATTTGGTGGTTAAAGGTAAAGGTTGACCTTGCCTGAATCTCCTTCTCTTGAATATCTGAAGAATGCCTTGAGGGAACAATTCTGACTTTTGGCATAAATGTCCACTTGGAAACAAGGATGAACTGATTAGATTTTGTTGTTTAAAGGTCAGGGTAACTGTGACCTTGCCTCCGTCTCGTCCTTGCGAATGCAAAACCTCAACAACACTTTGAGGGAATTTCTTAAAATTTGGCACAAACGTGACTAAAACACAGACTAAAATTTGGTGGTCAATGGTAAAAGATTGCTGTGAAATTAAAGTGTCTCACTGTTTTTAGCCAAAACTCAAGAATTCATTATTATGCCAGAATTTCACACAAATGTCTAACAGGATAAAATGATGAAGTTTTACTTATATTTATGTATTTAAACTGTAAGTACAATTTCATCGATGTGCGGTGGCATACGGCTGTAAGGCAGAAACCTCCGATTATTTTGATTTTTGTTTTGTGAACACCCAGTACTCTTTGGAAAGTAAGACAACAGGATGAGTCATGTCCAACAAAACAAGTCCAGAAAATAAAAACAAGTCCAGACAAGTAAAAACGAGTCACGGAGCAGAAGGAGAACTTGACTGGTCTTTGTGTTTGTCTCAGGTCTAAGAGGAAGATGCTCGGAAGACGAGATTCAGAAGACGGTACAAACCGTTTCCCGTCCTCCTCTTCCTCTTCCTCCTCCTCCCGTCCGGGCACCCCCGCCAACCCTTTGCCCTGTTTGACCCGCCTTATCATCCCCAGAGGTCAAAGGTCGGCTCGCAGCGAGAGCTTTAAGGCCCTCCTGCTGAGGAAGGGCAGTCGCTCTGATTCGGCATCTCGAATTTCGGCCGTCGAACGGCTTCGCATTCTTGCTACTCCTGCGACTACTAGCGACCTCCAGAGTGTAGCGCCGCTGCCTCCGCCACCGCCACCGCCGCCGCCGCCAGATCAAGACAAACACCCAAGCTTGTCCCAAACCTCGGACACATGTGATGTCCACCTCACGCCAGACATGTCTCCGTACGATCAGAGCTTCTCCATGATCGGGTTCGGATGGGGGCGGAGGGATCTGACGCAGACTCCCCTCCTCCTCACCTCCTCCTCCTCCTCCTCTCACTTCCTCTTCCTTTCCTCCTCCTCCTCCTCCTCCTCCTCCTCCTCCATACGTCCTCGCTCCCTCACTCCTCCCTGCTCCTCTAGCCGGCGCTATGCCGCCCGCTGCCACCTCTACGCCGCCCCCATGACCGCCATCTTTGAAGGAGGAAGTGAGGAGGAGGATGAGGCTTTCACCGGAGGAGAGTCAAGCCAGAGGTTGGTTGAGATTTCGTGATGTGGACTCGATGCATTTATGGAGATAGTTTGGATTGGACAGGACGTCGTTGGAGCTGCGTGACGCCGCCTCCTCAGATCGCAGGAGATCTGAGCTGAACGTGATGATATCGGGCTCATGGACACGTCGCACTGCCCCCGCAAACTGAACCGAAAATCGGACAAACCTGCTGACTGACGCATTTCAATGAATGTATTGAAGCACACTTGGAAACTTTCGAAAACTACGGAAGCCTCGAGAGGACACGCATTTATTTACGCCTCACGATCATGGAATTATGATCTCAAGAAAATCTTTCTTTCTCCGGTTAATGTGCTTAAATCTCACTTATTATCTTGCATTTTTATTTTTTGCTTGATTTGTCTTTTTTCCAACTTTTACGGAAGTTACATTTGTATTTTATTTGTTACATAGAATATATTTTACTGCGATGGAGTATTAGGGCCGAGAAAAAAAAGTTAGATTTCGAGAATAAATTCGTAACTTTGAGAATAAAGTCGTTATATTACGACAGTGATGTCGTATTTTTACAAGAAAAAAGTCGAAATTTTATGAGAATTAAACTTGTAATATTATGAAAATAAAGTCATATTTTTAAAAGAAAAAAATCTGAATTTTATGAGAATGAAATCGTGTTTTGTGAGAAAGGGGATATTATATAAGGGAAATAAATATTATCGCCTGCTTTAGAGTTTGCTTTGTGAACCTATGTGTTTATTTTCATAATATAATATTCCCTTTCTTATAAAAATACAACTTTATTCTCGTAACATTGCAACTTTTTCTTTTGTAATATTATGACTTCATTCTCAATTTTGACTTTTTTTCTCTGAAAATTATGACTTTATTCCCATAATGACTTTTTTCTCAATATATTTCGACTTAATTCTCTCAGTTTCAAAAAATGTTTCCTCCATGTGGCCCTAAAACTCTGGCTTTCTGTCCGACCAAAGAGGACGTGGAATTATTTTAAACTTTGACTTAAAAAGTTTTCTTGAGATCGCACGAGTAAATGTTACAATAATTATAATATAGTGTAATAATAACAGTGTTTAGGCAGTTATATTGTAAAGTTTTGCGTAACGTCGTATCACCTACGAGCTCAGATTACGAAACTTCAGATTCAAACATTTCTTCCGATACTGAATCACTTTAACAGATTCTAATAAAATCAAATTGCTTGATTTGTTTTAGTATTATTTATGTGAACAGATGGAGCATTTATCTATAAATTAAAAAAATCTACTAATACAAAAAGATTTGTAAACTCAAAAAAATATTTGCAAATATAAAACATATCTGCAAATACACAAACAAATTTCAGAACTTAAAGGGACCCTTCGCCAATTTTCAGCCAGCTTTGAATCATAAAATGATTCCAAAATTAGAAAGAAATTAGTAAAAAATTACAAGAAAATCACCTGAAAATTAGAAAAGAAAAAATCAACAGAATGATTAATGAAGCTAAAAAATAAAATAAAATTTAATCAAAGAAGTGCTCGAAAAATGAAAAAAGCTTAACATAAAGTAAACAATAAATATGTAATTATGATTATTTTATTATAATTCATTATAGTTAAATATTTTGAATGTAGTTTTTCCTTACCTTTTTTCTTTCTTCCCCAAGACATTTTTTTCTACCTTTTAAAATTCAAAATCTACAAATTTCACGCAGTTTGTTAAACATTTATCACCAAGTTACTTGATGCTTTTTAAACCATGTTTTGTGTCATTCCAGATTTCAAATTGTTAAATGTTTTTACAGTTTAAAAACACAACATTTTTGAGTTTGTATATTTGCAGATTTTTTTATTCATTTTTATTTTCAAAACTTTTTGTGAGTTTACAATTTTTTTTTGTATTTGCGTAAATTGTTTTGTATTTTTCAGATTACACATTAACGCACTGATAATCAGTTGGTTCACACAAAAAATACGGACACAAATCGACCTCCATATAAAATCAAAAACCTGCCTCTTGTAGTTTTTTTTAGCAAAACTTTTAGTCACATCGTGGTCTAAATGTCCTGGTGAAAAGTTTCTAAACGCCTCAACAAAGTGAAAATAAAATAAAACTGGATGTATTTAATTATTATTTCAAACATTTTTGCTTCTTCTGCACTGGAAATATTTTACCAGCAGCTCCTGTTTTATTTAGACTTTTGACTCGATTTTAAGACTTTTTTTTTAACGTTCTTACCAGCGATAAGCTGAATGAATGAGGGAACGAGTTTGTCCTGAAGTGTAAATAATTCATCTTTGTATTTTCTTTCATCTCGATTCCTGTGCTTTTGGTTTGTGTTGCTGCTGCTGGATCTTTTTCTCGTTATCGTCGGAGTCAGTTTGAGCCTCAAAGCTGTTTTTGTATCACAGTAGCAGATAGTGAGAAGAAGTAGCGTCAGAAAGACGACCTGGTTTTTATAAGGTGGAGGCTTTGAATTTAGGAACCTAATTATCTTCTATGTGCGAATGTAAGAGCTCAGATTTACTCTATTAACCGAGAATTAATACAGTTTGATGGAACGAGCGCGCAAGAGATGAACGGTGACGAAAGATGTCGGAAACATTGAAATGTAAGAAAAAATTAAAAACTGTGCAGACTAGCTGATGGAGAAACGGAAGCAATAAAGGACAAACCAGATTTCTCAAACTCAAATGTATTTTATTGATTTACCTTTTAGAGTTTTTAGATTTAGATTTATTTATCCTGTTTGCTGAACGAGCTCTATTTTGATGGATTTTTTTTGTTTTTTTATGCACTCTGGCACCTTATTTACCCTTTTTAACATTTCTGAATGGTGTTAAAAATATCAGTAGTTGTTAGTAGTTGGTGCTGAGAAGAAACAGAAAACTTTACGGCTGCTATCATTAAATATTTACTGACCAGAGTTGGAAAACAGTCTGTATTTTTGTTAAAAGAATCAAAGTCTGAATAGATCCAGGCTTTTTATCATTATTAGGGACTGTTTGTTATTTATGAGAGGGGAGGGGGTGGGTTTTTTTTTGTTTTTTTGTGAATTGGTGATTTTGTTTTCTTTAAAACTTTTTGGCAATTTTGTTTTCTTGATGTTTTTTTTTTTTCTTTTATCATTTTGGTGATTTCTTTTAAAATTGTGAGGTTTTTTTTTAAATTTTCAGTTTTATTTTCTTTAAAAATATTTAGTGATTTGTTTTTCCACTAACATTTTTTGTTAAGTTGTAACATTTTTTCATGATTTCCTTTTCTTTTTTTTTATCTTCAAACTAATTTATTGATTTTTTTTCGTTAAGATTTGCAAACTTTTTTTCTTACAAAAAAAAATTTTTTTCAAACTTTTTTGTAATGGCTTTTTACATTTTTGTGTGGTTTAAAAAATGCTTTGTTTTGTTTTGTTTTGTTTTTTAAATGTAAAAGATTCCTGAGCAGATTTGAGCCTTTTTGTACAACGAGGTTTTGGAGGGACATTTTCATTTTTTCCCCTTTTTTTCTTTTAAATTGGCAATTGATTTTTCTTTTAAAATTTTTGGTGATTTTTTTTTCTTTAAATTTTTTGCCTTTCTTTTGTTTTTTTCTTTTGTTCATCTCACTTTTTTTTTTTTGTCGATTTTGTTTTTTGTTTGTTTTTAGAGAAAACATGCCTGCCATCTGCGGGCCCGCCAAAATAAAAATTGCTAAAATGACACCTTTTGTCACAGCCAGAAACTGTAAAAACAGACGTTACTGTTGGATTCTCAAATTTCCGACCTTCCTTGAACACAACATGTGGGAGGAACCGTCATGGTGCCTCTGCTCACAGCAGGTGTTCCCCAGCAGGTGAGGAGAGGATCCGCCTCAAGAGAAACCTGTTCCAGTGTTTTAACCCACAAAAGAGACCAGCTTCTTCTTCTGCTTCTCAAAGGTAACAGACTGCATCTGGATCTCTGTGTGGGTTTGGGTCTGGGTCTGGTTCTTGGTGTAGGTGTAGGTCTAGGTCAGGGTCTGGGTCTTGGTGTAGGTCTGGGTGTAGGTGTAGATGTGGGCCTGGGTCAGGGTGTGGGTGTAGGTGTAGGTCTGGGTGTAGGTGTAGGTTTGGGTCAGGGTGTGGGTGTAGGTGTAGATCTGGGTCTGGGTCTGGGTATAGGTGTAGGTGTAGGTCTGGGTGTAGGTGTAGGTGTAGGTGTAGATCTGGGTCTGGGTCTGGGTCTGGGTGTAGGTGTAGGTGTAGGTGTAGGTCTGGGTGTAGGTGTAGGTGTAGGTCTGGGTGTAGGTGTAGGTGTAGGTGTAGGTGTAGATCTGGGTCTGGGTCTGGGTCTGGGTCTGGGTGTAGGTGTAGGTGTAGGTGTAGGTGTAGGTCTGGGTCTGGGTCTGAGTCTGGGTGCTCTGAGCAGTGCGGGTGCAGGTTGTGCGTGTGTCCTCTGGGCGGTGCTACAGATCAGGTCTTTGCTGGGTTCAGTTTGAGGTTGTGTCAGAGCTCCGTCTGTGATCCGCCTGTCGTCTTCAGACCACATTCTAACTTTTATTTTCGTCTTTATTGGCCACACGAAACCTTTTGTTGAGCAGCATGAGACTAAAGCCAAAAATATTCAATTTTACCATCAGACAGAAAACTGAGATTCACTTCAGACCGTGGTGTTTGTGGACGAAACCACCAAAAACCAAAATCAGACCAGCAGACAGCTGGAGGTCACCGTCAGTCCTCATCTCCTTCATCATTACCAACTTTATTGTAAGTGCCTAACATGACAACGCCAAAACATCAACGTTCTTTTCCTTAACCTACGGAACTTAACGGAGTAACATTTAGTTACGTTAAGTATGGAACTCTACGTTAAGTATGGAACTCTACGTTAAGTATAGAACTCTACGTTAAGTATGGAACTCTACGTTAAGTATGGAACTCTACGTTAAGTATGGAACTCTACGTTAAGTATGGAACTTTACAAAGTAACTTTAACTTAAGTCCGTAAAGTGATGAAGCCCACCATAACGCTTTTTCTCAAATTAAGCTAACCATATTTCTTTTCCTTAACCTACGTAACTTAACATTAAAGTACATAACTTTATAAACTTTATGTTAAGTACGTAAACTACACACTTTTCATCCTTCCTGTTGTGATAATTGTGTGTGTGTTGATGCATGTGTCCTAAATGTAGTCCAGATTGTGTATTTGAGTGTAATCATTGCATTTGCAGCTCAGCTCCTACAATAAGACTAAAATACACTGTGGAAACTAAAGAGTTACATTCAGACTGCATTCAACTAAGGGGTTAATTTTGAAGATTCAGAAGTTTTTGGGGAAATTTGAGAGATTTTTATAAAGGTTCTTGCTCAGATTTGAGGGGTTCTTGAGGGTTCTGATGGGTCTTAAGGAGAGTTTAGGAAAGTTTGGGGGCTTCGGGTCAGTTGTGCATGTTTTCAGCAGCAGAAGAGCTGCTGTAAACCGTGTCGTCACGCCGTGCCGACACAGATCTCCGAGAACACATCGGCGGTTTGTTCTGGGACGGCCCGCAGCTGTTTGTGACAGAGCAGCCACACAGATCTGCGTATTATGAGGATGATGCAGCGGCGAGTCGTTCCCCGAGGAGCCGCAGCACATCAGCAGCTTTGATCACTGCTGCTGAGGTTTGGCCTCCAAAGTTTAGGGAAGCGGGACACGAGGTGTTTATTTACGACGGCGAGTGAAAGCGGGACAAGAGTCGCCGGCGGGCGGAAGCAGCTGCGGGCAGTCGGCACAGAACAGAGACTGAAAACACAGCGAGTTAATGACGTACACGTTTAAGGGCTTTCACTTGCTGTGTTCAACTGTGTTTTTTCATCTTTAAATTGTTTGGTGATTTTTAATGAAAACAAGCTTTCAGAGGGCATATTTTCTTTAAAATAATTATATTCACATTTCTTTATTTTTTCTGTATTTATTTTTGGTGATTTTTTGTGTTTTAAAATGTCTGATTTTTTTTTTCTTTTCAGATTTTTAGTGATTTATTTATTTATTTTGACGATTGTGATTTTCTGAAATTTGGGGAGTTCTGTTTTTTCCTGTAAAATTCAATACTTTTGAAGTTTTCTTTCTTTTTTCGATTTTTCAGAATGTGGGGAGAATTATTTTCCTTTAAAGAAGTTCCTGAGGGTTCTTGCTGACTGACTGAACACAGACTGAACACGGCGAGTTAATGACGGACGTTTAATGGTTTTCGCTCGCTGTGCTCGATGTCTCCAGAGTCTCCGAAAACACACAGTTTACCACGACGCCATCTGACCTTTGACCCCTTCGTGCGTGTCATTAGAGGTCGAGCCAAAAAATCGTTGTGTGTCGCAGCGGCTCACACCTGCTGTTGTTGTTGGCCGGCGTGAGGGTGAAGAATGTGTGTGTGTGTGTGTGTGCGGCGTGCGTGCGGCGTGCGTGCGTGTGTGTGTGTGTGGTTTCTCTTCCATCTCTCATCACGTTAAAGCACCTGTCGCTCACACGCTGTATCTGATTCACTCAGTTAAATGAACCAGCTGTTTTTATTTCTGTCTTTATTTTCCTGTTTCAGTCTTTATTTTTCTATTTGTCTCTATTTTTTGTTTCTGTTTTTATTTTCTAATGATTATTTCTGACTTTATTTTTTATTCTGTCTTTATTTTGAAGGTATTGGAGGTTCTTGAAGATTTCAGGGGTTCTCGAGTCGTCTCCATGGTTCTATGTGGAAATTTCTGTGAGTCTTCAGGTTCTGGGAGGCCTTGAGGTTTTCCAGGGGCCCTTGGGGGGAACTTACTGGGGTCCGATGAGGTTTGAGGACATTGAATGTTCTCCCTGGGTCGTTGAATGTTCTCTGAAGGTCGTTGAATGTTCTCCGAAGGTCGTTGAAGGTTCTCCGGAGGTCGTTGAAGGTTCTCCGAAAGTCGTTGAATGTTCTCCGAAGGTCGTTGAATGTTTTCCCGAAGGTCGTTGAAGGTTCTCTGGAGGTTGTTGAAGGTTCTCCGGAGGTCGTTGAAGGTTCTCCGGAGGTTCTGGGAGACGTTCCACAGCAGAGCGTGCAGGTCTGGATCTGTAGAGTTAGCGGCTGTGAGAAAACTCTGCAGTGACCTGCAGAACAAACAGAGTCGCTCCTGAAACGCTGAATAAATAAAGGTTTGAAAAACAGAAACACACTCACACAGACACACACACACACACACACACAGGCACACACACACACACACACACAGGCACACACACACACACACACACACACACACACAGTGATTTGATATCAGAGCAGATGAACAAATAAGGGCGGGACTCTGCGTTCACATCGACGGGACAGTTTGAATGCTGAACTTTTGACTTTTGACTGCTGAATAGTTTTCTTCTGTGTTGTTTCACGTTTTTATTCGTTCTTTCACGTCTTTTAAGATTTCTGGACTCTAGAAAAAAAAAAGCTCCAAACTTCCAAAATCTGCTCTGGAATCTAAAAAGTTTGATTTTTTTTAATCACTAAAAAAAGTTTGAAGAAAAAAAATTTTTAAAGAAAAAATAATGCAATTTAAAAAATCCTTTAAAAAAGGTTGAAGAATAATACCCCCAAAAAATCTTAGGAAGAAAATGTCAACAGTTTTTAAAAAATCAACAAAAATAGTTTTAAAAAATCTATTTTCTATATCTATATCTTTATTATAAAAAAATAAAATCCCCATTTAAAAAACTAAAACACCAAAAAACGTTAACAGAAAGAAAAAATCACCCACAAGTTTAAAGAAAAAAAAGCCAAAAGGTTGAAAGAAAAAGAAAATCACACGTTTTTGAAAATAAAGAAATCCTTGTTAAATAAAAAAGAAATCACAAATAATTTTTCAAGAAAATGTGGATCGGCGCTCCCTCTGAGCGCTCCTCCGTCACACCGACTCTTCATGTCTCTGCGCGTGCACGGTGGCTGTCTCTCTGCACACACACGCGCGCATTTCCCTCCTCCTTTTATTTCCGCGATCAGGTTGAGCAGCGCGCGTGGGGAGAGGAAGAGGCGCACGAGGACAGACGAGCAGAAGGAGCGCGCGCTGCAGACACACCTGGTCGACAGAGGAGAGCTGCACGCGGGACTGGAGGACAGTCTTGTCTTGAGTCCGCAGAGTGGAGACATGTCCCGGTGACAGCTGCGGAGCACCGGCTGATGCTGATGATGATAAAGATGATGAAGGCGCTCCTCCCGCTGCACGCGCTCCACCAGCCGGTCTGATAGTAAGATGCCACCGGGCCCCGGATCTCGGCACGCGGCTCGGATCCACAACAACCCGGGATAACGAGACACCGAGAGACACACGAGACAAGGAGCACAGTCCCGCAGAGAGCGGGAGCCGCCGCGGGAGAAGCCGAGATCAGGCAGCGGAGCGCCGGGTAGAGGAGGCGCAGCGACCCGCTGACAGGAGCCACAGGTAAAACACATAAGAGATAAAACTTTAAAACCTTTATACTGCACAGGTAAAACACATAAGAGATAAAACTTTAAAACCTTTATACTGCACAGGTAAAACACATAAGAGATAAAACTTTAAAACCTTTATACTGCACAGGTAAAACACATAAGAGATAAAACTTTAAAACCTTTATACTGCACAGGTAAAACACATAAGAGATAAAACTTTAAAACCTTTATACTGCACAGGTAAAACACATAGGAGACAAACTTTAAAACCTTTATACTGCACAGGTAAAACACATGGGAGACAGACTTGACAACTTTTACATAACTAACAAAGCATCTAATTGAGATACTATCAGCTGGTCTAATGAAAAGAATTTGAATTAAAGTTTTGAATTAACCCTTTGATACTTGAGCAGAATGTTTTAAAGGCTGTGCAAAAATGCAAATCCATAAGTGTAGAATTGAAATTCACCTTAAGAAACAATTTTAAAAATGTGAATAAATTTATTTTTTATTTAAAAAAAAAAGATAAATACACCTTTCTAAAATTCAGAACTATCAAACAGATATTTTTGAATCTCAGTTTTACCTATGGGAATTTCAAGTTTTAAGCACAATTATATATTTTTAAAATATTTGTATTTTGTGCATGTATGTTTTTGTATTTCTGGAGGACGTTTTATATTCATAGATTCTCTTCACACAAATGATACTGACACAAATCAACCTCCATATATATTTCTAAACTGTATTAGTTTTAGATTTAGTCCAAGTATTACTGCTATGATGGTGGTAACAGTACTGCACGCAGCATGTGTTCACCTCTGCAAACCCCCAGGAGCAAACACAAAGAGGCCTCTGTTCAAAGTTTTATTCTAAATTTCCAAACAATTTTTGAGAAGGTTCTGGCCGTAAGACTTTAACGGGGTGTGTTGGTCTCAATGTCAGACTGTTATCTCCTCACAGTGCATATTAGCTCTGCTGTGAACTTCTGCACATCCACGATTTAATATTTTGCACATCTCTGCATAAAACTGCACATATTGGTAAAATGATGTGACTTATTAAAGCATCTTTACCACATTTTTTATTGTAAACTTTTATATTGTATATTTAAGCTCTTCAGTACTGCAGCTTTTTGCCTCATTTGAATCCCTTTAAATACTCTGATATCCAAACTTGCAGCCCACAGGCCCAAATCTGCCCCCAGCTGAGATTCACACTGGGAATTCTTTTTGTACTTTTGTATACAAGAAACACGTTTGGGCCTGCATCGCCCAAAGATGCTAAAAGCTGAAATTCATAGTTAGAAAGCTGTAGCTGGAAGCTGGAATGAATTTACTGATTGTGGAGGTTCATTATTGCACCTTAAAAAAGCAAGTTGGTGAAAAAGTCAGTGCAGATGATGAGTGACTGGAAGTTATTGAGCTATGACTCATGAGAAGTCCGGATGTGTCTGAAAGCTCCGGAAATTTACAGTAAAATGTAAGAAATATCCCAAAATCCGAGGAACGATTTAAAATCCTCAAAACAGCCTAAAATCTGAGAAAAGTCCCAAAATGGTTCTTAAAGTGACCTCTTGCTGTAATCAAACACTCCCAGTGTGCTCCTTCAGGTCCGCAGTCATGCTGCTCCCGCGGCTCCCGGTCCTGTCGGCGCTCCTCGTCCTGCTGCTGGCCGCCGCACGCTGCACCGCGGCGGCCGTGCTGCGGGGCTCCGGTACCCGGGCGGAGGGGCGTCTGGACGGACGCGGCGTGCAGGAGCTGGTGGGACGGTACCCGAAGACGAGGACGGAGGCAGGACTCACCGGACACGGCGTGAAACCCCCGGAGAGAGAGAGCAGGCCGCAGCAGGGACTGGGTCAGTACCAGAACTGCCAAAAACCCGCCATCGCTCAGAGGTGCAGGAAGGACTCAGATCTGGTGCTGAAGTCAGAGTGACGCTGCTCCAAAAAATGAATAAAAAACAGGATGCAATGATTCATAAGTCGCTTTTGCCCTAAACTGAGTCAGACACAGTCCAGAGACCAGATTTTTCATGTTCAAACTGATAAAATGTGTTGTTTTTTAAAAAATATTTAATCGTTCTGAATTCTCAGAGAATTCCTGTTTTCGTAGTCTGGCTGTAACACCTGGTGTCATTTCAGTGTTTCTTAAAGAAAAAAAAGGGTTCTCTTGAAAAATCACCAACATTTTTTAAAGAAAAATTGCGGAAAAATTCTAAAGAAATAAAAGTACAAAAATTTGTAAAGGGAAAAACATTGCCAAAAAGTTTAGGAAAAACAATTTGCTTAAATATCCTCTAAAAGGCCAACAAAAATTTAAAGAAAAGTAAAAATCTCCCAAAGGATTTGAAGGAAAAAATCGCGAAAAGAATCAACAAAATGTTGTCCGAAAAAAAATGCAGATAAAACAATTGTCAAAATATTTACTTTCAAAAATCTTGAAGAAAATGATTCCCTAAATATATACTCCTAAAATCCCCCAGAAATATTAAGAAAAAACCTCCAAAAAAATTTTGAACAAAAATAAGTGGACCAAAAAAAAAAATTAAAGAAAAAAAATTCTCAAAATGTTTTTCTGAAAGAATTTCAATTTAAAAAAATAAATAAATAAATAAATAGAAATGGCCCAAAAATTAACAAGAAATTAATGAGACATTAGTAGAAAAAATACTGGAAAATAGGGGGGAAAGGAAGTAAAAAACAAACCAAAAAAAACAAGATTTTTTTTTTTTGTTTTTAGAATTCTAATTTTCTTTTTTCTCTCCTTTCTTTAAGTAACAAATGTTAATATATAATTAAGAGAATTGTAAATTTAATTTTCTGGACGTTTTTATTATTTCCGTGTCACCTGTTACTATTTCTTTATTTTATTTTTTTAAAAATTTGCAGGATATTTCCTCCAAACGCTTGTTAAAGGCTTTTGATGGCAGCAGCTGACAGTTCAGGTGTTTTTAAGGTCAAACTGGAGTGAAACAGTTCAGCTAAAGTGAAAAACCCAGCGGTGATACAACAAAAGTTCATTTTGGTGCAGAAAATAGTTTAGCGATGATTCAGCGCCGCGTCACTGGAAGTGGTTTTTGTTGTTTGGATGATGTCCACTTTAAGTCCTCAGAGCTTTTACACACGGCGCCATCAGCGCCGCCGGCCGCCGGCCGAACATCAGAACTGATCTAAGACTATTATTAGAACTTTAATTCACTCTGTTATAACTTCACTTTATTTCAATTTTATTATAACTTCATTTAACTTTGTTATAATATTATTTCACTCTTTTAACTCTATTATAACTTTACTTTATTTAACTTTATTATAATTTTATTTCACTTTGTTATAACTTTGTTTAACTTTATGATAACTTTACTTTATTCAGCTTTATTTAACTCTATTAACTCTATTATAACTTTATTTCAGTTTTATTTTAACTTCATTTCACTTTATTATAACATTATTTAATTCTATTATAACTTTATTCCACTTTATTATAACAGTACTTTATTGGCACACATCTGAAAACGTTCTTTAATCTGAGCTTTTGAGCTCTTTGTTTGATGACATCTCCGTTCGGATAATTCACAGGAAAAGTGCTACAAAAACGAGTCGTCACTTTAACTGGAGCTGACGTGTTTTTGTCTTGATTTCAGAGCCCAGAGATCCACGGCACAAGGACAAGTTCATCAAACACCTGACAGGTCAGTGCGCTTAATCTGCGCTTAATCTGTATTTAATCTGCGCTTAATCTGCGTTATTCTGCAGTTATTCTGTAGTTATTCTTTATTGTGTTTTATTTTATAGGTTTGTTTGCGGCATTTCTTTTTATTTAGCATTTATTATTTATTATATAATATTATTTAATCATATCCACATTGTATGACTCCACATGCTCTTTTTATTGGATTATTATTATTATTATTATTAGTAGTAGTAGTAGTAGTAGCAGTAGTAGTAGTAGTAGTAGTAAACTTGGTGTCCTGAGTTCAAATTAAAATGTTAATGAGATGCGACCTCACAGCCTTTCGTCCAATCAGAGCTCAGCGTTTCCCCCTCTGCCCTCAGGTCCTCTCTACTTCAACCCAAAGTGCAGGAAACATTTCCACAGACTTTACCACAACACCAGAGACTGCACGATACCTGCCTGTGAGTACACACACACACACACACACACACACACACACACACACACACACACAGGGTTATCAGTCAGCTATCGTGTCAGAACAGCAGCAGCTCCTCTGATCTTAAATCATGCATGTAGAGCTGTGTTTATGTTGGAGAGAGTGTGTGTGCATGTTAACAAAAATGTGTGCGCGTGTGTGTGTGTGTGTGTGTGTGTGCGTGTGTGCATGTGTGTGTTATAACAAGTCTTATCCTGTTTTGGATCTCAAAACAAACTTCTACAATAACACGACACAGAAACACTGAAGAGAATCGAACTGCAGAATCTATCAACCCTCCTGACCTGTGTGTGTGTGTGTGTGTGTGTGTGTGTGTGTGTGTGTGTGTGTGTGTGTGTGTGTGTGTGTGTGTGTGTGTGTGTGTGTGTGTGTGTGTGTGTGTGTGTGTGTGTGTGTGTGTGTGTGTGTGTGTGTGTGTGTGTGTGTGTGTGTGTGTGTGTGTGTGTCTGTGTGTGTGTGTGTGTGTGTGTGTGTGTGTGTGTGTGTGTGTGTCTGTGTGTGTGTGTGTGTGTGTGTGTGTGTGTGTGTGTGTGTGTGTGTGTGTGTGTGTGTGTGTGTGTGTGTGTGTGTGTGTGTGTGTCTGTGTCTGTGTGTGTGTGTGTATGTGTGTGTGTGTGTGTCTGTGTGTGTGTGTGTGTGTGTGTGTGTGTGTGTGTGTGTGTGTGTGTGTGTGTGTGTGTGTGTGTGTGTGTGTGTGTGTGTGTGTGTGTGTGTGTGTGTGTGTGTGTGTGTGTGTGTGTGTCTGTGTGTGTGTGTGTGTGTGTCTGTCTCTGTCTCTGTGTGTGTGTGTCTCTGTGTGTGTGTGTGTCTGTGTGTGTGTGTGTGTGTGTGTGTGTGTGTGTGTGTGTGTGTGTGTGTGTGTGTGTGTGTGTGTGTGTGTGTGTGTGTGTGTGTATGTATGTGTGTGTGTGTGTGTGCTGTGGCAGAAAGTATTTTTACCTCAGTGTTGCAGGAATGCGTTCGTGTAAAAGCAGGATTTATGTTTCTGTTGCAGATCAGCTGAAGTATAAAGTTGCATTAACAGGAAACACTGAGATACAAGTACTTCAAAAAATGTTCTAAAACGCAGTAATCGTCCCGTTCCACCAAGTTTTTCCCTTTTTCTTGTCAGGTTTTATGTTCATGTGTTTCATTAGGCTTTTTGTTGTTGTGTGTTTTTCTTAAAGGCATTTTTTCTTTGAATTGAATGTGTTTTTGCGCATGAACATCTCTGATGTAAAAAAAAATCCAAAATATGTTTTTAAACTTTATTTAACTTTTATATAAAAGTACATCATGTAACCTTATTTTAACAGAACTTTTTAATATATTTTTATAACAGTACTTTGTATAACTATAAGTGCTTTATTATTTATTATAACATTATGTAACAGTATCTCATTTAACTTTACCAGAAAAGTACTTTATTTAACTTAAAAAAATAAAGTTATCTTTATCTTAACAGTATTTATTTAAATTCTTTATAACAGTGGTTTGCGTAACTTTATTATAATAGTGCTATATTGTGATAAAAATACTTTATTATACAAGTAATTTTCAATTTTATCATAACAGTAATATATTTAGTAGTACTTTATTTTACTTTATCATAACAGCACCTTATTTATCTTTAGTATAACAGTACTTTATTTCACTTTATTTTAGCAATGCCAAATTCATCTTTATTAGACTTTCTTTAATTTTAGTGTAACAGTACTTTATTTTACTTCATTATAACAATACTTTATTTAACTTTATTATAACAGTACTTTATTTAACTTCATTACAACAGTATTTTATTTAACTTTATTTTAGCAATACTTTATGTAACTTTATTCAATGTAACTGTAGTGGTGCATTTTATAACGATTTCATCCAAATCTGTATATTTGTACTGCCTACAACATGCAGTACAGTCTGAGAAAAAGTAAAAGTACACGTTTGTTTTACGCTCCTGTGGATCACGTTTAAGCATTATTGATTGTCAGTATTTTAATTTTTCACACGTTTGCTCTCCTGCTGCAGAAATGGGATTTTAAAAACACGGTGACGTGTTCGGAGTCAGAGGACGCCGTCTCCTCTGTCGTGCTAAACTCGGCTAAACTGTGTCTGCTTTCATCCGATGAAACTCGAGTGTCGTTAACCGCAGATAAAATGCTCTGATGTTTTCAGATTATAAACGATGTGCTCGTCTGCTGACTCGACTGGCCAACAGCCCTCGCTGCACCGAGAGATAAACACACGGTGAGACTGTCTGACGCTGCTGTACACAGACCATAATACACGCCCTCACACGCTAACAACACGTCACGCTCCCTGTTTTATTATGAACACGCTGGCATTGACTGAAACCACGTCAGTCCCGAAACAGGGACCGGAGGCTTGGAGGTCAAAGGTCAGCGCAGGAGGAGCGCGCCGGCCGAACGTCTGATGATTAAAAAGAAACACGACTTAAAACGGGGAGACGCCACTGGATTTGTTCGGGGGTCACAGAATGACCGGAGGCCAGGGGCCCGTCAGGGGCCCGTCAGGGGCCCGTCTCAGCAGCCGCAGACATGCTTCTAGGATTTTAGGACGTTTCTGGGATTTTAGGATTTTGGACATTTCTGGAACTTCAGGAAAGATTCGATGATATTACGACACTTCTAGTATTTTTGGACATTTCTGGGATTTTAGCACATTTTTCGAATTTCAGGACATTTCCGGGATTTTAGGACGTTTAGGATTTTAGGTGACTGACAGCACGAGGTGGCTAATGAATGTCAACAGAGGAGGAGGGGACGCTTGCAACGCACTCGCAGTGCATTCTGGGATTTGTACTATTAAAAGTGAATGCGCTATATAACGGCGGGCCGGCTCGAACGGACGTGATATTTTCTCACGGGCCAAATATGACATCACTGCGGCCGGATTTGGCCCGCGGGCCCTGCGTTTGACATCTCTGCTGTCGAACATTATTTCTGTGGATCCTGTAGAACATAATTATTGATCCTGTAGAACATAATTATTGATCCTGTAGAACATAATTATTGATCCTGTAGAACATAGTTATTGATCCTGTAGAACATAGTTATTGATCCTGTAGAACATAATTATTGATCCTGTAGAACATAGTTATTGATCCTGTAGAACATAATTATTGATCCTGTAGAACATAGTTATTGATCCTGTAGAACATCGTCTATTGATCCTGTAGAACATAATTATTGATCCTGTAGAACACAGTCATTGATCCTGTAGAACACAGTCATTGATCCTGTAGAACATAATTATTGATCCTGTAGAACATAATTATTGATCCTGTAGAACATAATTATTGATCCTTTAGAACATCGTCTATTGATCCTGTAGAACATAATTATTGATCCTGTAGAACATAATTATTGATCCTGTAGAACATAGTTATTGATCCTGTAGAACATCGTCTATTGATCCGACTGAACCATATGTCTGTGGGTTCTGTAGAAAGTTTGGTTATGGCTGATTTAGTTGTTTGTACCTGAATGTCTTTTTTGTTCTTAATTTCTCGTTAGAACCGCCTCTGCACAGAAAATGTGATTAATGAGGTCCATTCGCTGACGGGCAGAAGAGATTCTCCAACCAAAACAAACTCCTCTGAGGCGGCGTGGTCATCTGTTGCTCCCGTTATTTGACCCATCTTTATTCACGGTTCTGTTCTGCTCTGTTCTCGACACAACCAGACTCACCTCAGCTGTGCTCCGTTGTGTCCTGCTGGACTCTGTCCTTCTCATTCAGACTGAAAAAGGATTTCTATTTTTCTACAGCAAACTTTCGTCTGATGGTTGGGGTTTGTTCTGGCTGGAACGTGATGGATCGCTGCTTTAAAATCAAGAAAAATATCCGACTTGATCACTTTAATCTGGGACCAAATGACTTCTTCAGTGTTTTGGTTTTGTTTTATTTCAGACGCCTAAAGACGTTTTTTTTTTTATCCTTTAGAGGAAATGAATGGACAAAACCTCTAAATAACTTTGTGCAACAGGAAAAATCTGAAATGCTGAACTTGTTCTATGTCACATAATTTGTAATAATAACAGTAATAATAATCCAATATATTTATATCGTTGAAGATGTCACCCCGTGTGCAATATGTACATACTGAGAGAGGAATAAAGACACACGTTTGATATATATAACTCATCCAAATTACGACTTTTTCTTGTCTAGTTTCACTGCCGACCTTAATTTGAGTTTTGAAACTGAAAAATTCAGTGGTGGCCGATGACAGAATCGTAATAATGAGCGTTTCTGCAAAGCTTGATCACGTCGAATGCCAACCGCAATTTTTTTTGTTTGTTTTTATATGCTCAGAAAGTTTAACGTTCAATGCCAGGTTTTATAATGTTCAATGCCAGAAAGTTTTTCAACATTTAATGCCAGAAAGCCTTTTAACACTCAATACAAATAACTTTTTTTAATTGATCAGTGCGAAGAAATGTTTTTTAACATTCAATGCCAAAAAGGCTTTTTTATGTTCAGAAAGTTAAATGTTCAGTCCCAGAAGATTTTGTAATGTTCAATGCTGGAAAGCTTTTTGACATTTAAAGCCAAAAAGTTCAGTATTTAAATGTGTTTTAACTTTCAATGCCAGAAAGATTTTCAACATTTAATGCCAGAGAGCCTTTTGATGGCAATTCCAGAAAGTTTTTCTTTTAATTTTCAGTGCCAGAAAGTTTTTTAAATGTTCAGTGTTCGAATGTGTTTTAACGTTGCTGCAATGCCAGAGAAATTTATAACATTTAATGCCAAGAGGCTTTTAAATGTTCAATGCCAAAACAATTTTAAAATTGAATGCCAAAGAGTGTTTAATGTTCAGTGATGGAAGCTTTTAACTTTCAATGCCTGTTTTTGAATGTCCAGTGTTCAAATGTGTTTTAACTTTCAATGCCAAATTTTCAATATTCAATGCCAGAGAGCCTTTTAACAGCGAATCTAGAAAGTTTTTCTTTTAATGGTCAATGCCAGGAAGTGTTTTTAACATTCAGTGCCAGAAACGTTGTTTTTTTACATTAAGAAAGTTTAAAGTTCAGTGCCATAAAGTTTTTTTTAAACGTTCAATGTTCGAATGTGTTTAAACAGTAAATGCCAGAGAGATTTTGAACATTTTATGCCAGGAAGATTTTAAATGTTAAATGCCAAAACAATTTTAACATTGAATGCCAAAGAGTGTAATGTTCAATAACATAAAGTTTTAAACATTTAATGTTCTACATTTTTTTAGCATTAAATTCCAGAACATTTTTGCCATTCAGTTGCAATGTTTTTAGTCTTTACATCCGACTGTAAGATGAGGGAGATTTCGGTTATGTGAAACTAGCTACGGTTGATATTTGTATTTATATATTTATATTTGAGTTCAAATTAAACCTGAATTCATAGTAAATTTGTCTAAGAAGTGAGGAACAAGACAGCGTTGAGCATAAATATGTGTTTGGTTTGACATAAACCGGAGTGGTGATGTGATCAGAAACTGATCGTACGGCGTCTGTCAGCTGGTTTTCTCTGACAGGGCGAACCACATAGCTGCTCTGTTGACTTTGGCTGCTGCTCAGTTTCATGTTTAAAACTGAATGTTTCCTCTCGAGGAAAAAAACAAAAACGCTGCATCCTAGCCGTGCTGTGACTTCTAAAAAATTTCCATTTCTTGCAATAAGGCGACCACAGAAACTTTGGCACTTTCTGTCTTTTATTTGCTTCTGAATTTTGGTATCGATGTTCTTAAAATATCACTTCATAGTAATTAGGTAACCTGTCAAAGGTGTGGGTGTGTGATCAGGTAAAAATAGGTTGTTGCCAAAACTGCGGCAGAGCTGGTCGGACTGCAAACACACACACCTTTGACAGATTACCTAATTAGCTAATGTTAGCATCACAATAGGCGATATTTAGACTGGAGGAACTTTTTCAGAGTTCTATTGTGTTTGCACCAAAATAACTCAGAACTAAAGCTTAGACCATAAAAAAAAAAACCCAAAAAACCAAAAACCAGTTAGCTGGCAGCTCGTCTCAGTCAGAAATCAACAACATGGATTGAATGCTAATTTTAGCACTGCGTTACCAAAAAGCGTACTGTTAGCTATTTTAATGTTCAGTGCCAGGAAGCTTTTAAACATTTAACGCCAGAAAGAACTTGCCAAAAAGCACACTGTTAGCTATTTCAGCTAGCCTACCAACTTTATGCAGAAATAGCTTGAATGCTAATTTTAGCATGATCTCCAAATAGCATATTAGCTAATGTTAGTATTAAGCAACAAAATGTTGGTTCATGTTATCTTATTTTAGCTTGAAATCATCTTTAACAAGCTAACTTAAGAATTGTTAATTTTTCTTATTGGATAACTATTACGTTAACTAACTTCAGTTAAGGTTATAAACAATTCAGCTAAACCTAATGGTGAATTTGTCACTGATTGTGAATGTTAGCTGACAAATAGTACTTGTATATTAAATATTCATGTAAGATAATGTTAGCCTTACAATAAATACAATTTAGAGAAAGAAAGTTATTGAGGCTATGCTAATTTGAGCATCTTTACCTTTAGCACACCGTTAGCTTTGTCAGCTGCTTGTAGTTTACCAGTATAATACAGAAATAAAGTTGTATGGTCAGTTGCTTGCAGATATTAGCTAGTTATCAAATATCACACTGTCAGCTAATGTTGACAGAAACAGATTGTTGGTTCATGTTATGTTAATTTATCATTTACCAATATTATGTGGCTGAATGGTAACTTTAGAATTGTTATTTTTTGTTATTTTATGAGCAAAACAATAAAGTTTTGGACCTTAAAACAAAAACAAGTAAGTATAGAAATAACTGCCTCACAATGATAAAGTTCTTACTTTCACAGGTTTGTTATTGTGAGATAACCTGACACTCAAACTACGGCTTACTGTTATGGAGAAGCACTTTAATTGGTGGCTCCTTTGTTTTTGTACCGCTAAAATGCAAGAGTGAAAAAAACCTTCAGTTTGTCTCAGATATTAAAATGTCAGCAGCACATGGCATTAGGCCTCGGCCGTCCCGTTGGCTTTTCAGCAGACATTACCAGCTGATTTTCTCCTGATGGATGTGTTTTTGTGCAACAGAGTTCAGCAGAGGTTTGGGAATGAAACCTTTCTGCTTTCACATGATATCAGAGGAATAAATCCAGACTTCCCACAGTCCTCATGACTGCACTGAGGCCGCTCTGTTTCTTTTTAACCTACTTTTTCTTTTCAGCGCAGTTCCTGTTTAACCCATCAATTGGACTTTTGTCTTAAATGTCTTTTTTTTTGCTTTTGCCTTTAGGGTAAATTCACAAAAATAAACAACATAAAAGGATAAATACCCATTTGATCAACTGGCATTTTGAAGAGCCATCTATTTAGCAGATAATGTCATGGAGAAAAGTTGTAGTGAATAATTTTAGGAATGCAATGAATGACGGATCACACAAGGTCATACTATAGTCACATCATTAGCAGAGAAGCTGGTGGAAAATCAAAAACATATTTTTACAAGTACTTTATAACCCTTCAACAAAATACTTGCAGCAGACGTTTTAGGCATCTTTCTGCATCAGTTTTTGCCACTACCACGCTCACACGCCTTTATATTACGTGGTTACCGGCAGCGTTGTTACCTGACGCTGTCCTTCAACGTTTCATGCGCTCGCGACTTCTCAATGACGCCACCCGTGTGCCAGTGTTGCCAGATTGGAAATGTTAAACTTTTACACCAGAGGCTCAAAATCATTGTAAGAAAAATTGTCGTCTGAGTAGAGAGCGTCTGTGTGTGAAGTGTCCGTGTTTTCACCATCGTGTAAGAGAAACTTGTCTTGGTGCTCGGAGGCAAATGTGGCAGCATTTCTTATTTATAGCTGCAACATAATGACATATCCAACTGATTTTAATGGTTCATTAATTTTATATCTTTATAAACCGAAGGAAATTAAAATTGCACATAGCTGGTCATGAAAGAGTTGAATATATTATGTAATAATAATAATACTGGAACACTTTAATTAAGTTATATGAAACTGCAGTAGAAAAAAATAGGAGCATTGCGCTGGGGTGACTAACAGCCGTGACAGGTAATGACTAATCTGAAACCTGAAACTCTGCCAGGTCTGCATCGCTACTGTCTACATGCTAACACACACACACACACACACACACACACACACACACACACTTTCACATGTACTGTAAATAAACAATATTGCATGTTGCACATACCTGGGAGGGGATGTTTGACTGACAGCTCTGGGGCGTGGCCAGCATGACCCAGACTGGAGAAGTGACAGGTAACGTTATTTGTGTGTGTGTGTGTGTGTGTGTGTGGGTGTGTGTGTGAGAGAGAGAGACAGGTTTTTATTAACAGTCTGCCACAAATTGTCCTGAATTCCGGGTATAAACAGCATTCGTGTCACGATTTGCCGCCTGAGAAACGACAGACTGCCCTCGAGTGATTTGGGAAACCAATCTGAACAATATGTCGGATACTAGAAGACTTTAAAAAACGCGCTTAGAAAACTGGAGGACTTGGATGAACCTCAGAGATGACTAGACTACTTGGATGAGGGTTTCTAGTGAACTTCAAAGGAAACTACAGTGGGAGGACTCTTACGGGCCTACAGGGCCTCTGGCAAACCTGTAAGGATGTGGTGGACTGGTGTGGTGGTTTATCGATAATTTCTACTTGTAGGGACTTGAAATGTCTACGAGTGAAAGTGACTTGCTAAAATACTGGAAGGACTTGAACGAAGATTCATAATGGGCTAGGGGACTTGAGGGACAACTGTTAGGGTGAAGAAGGACTGGCAAGACCACTTCAAGGGAACTAGATGTCTTGAGGCAAGATTCATTGGGAAAGCATGCAAGAACTGATTACTTGAAGGAGGACTTGTTGGAGACCAAAGAGCTTAAGCTATAGACCCCAATGGATCAAGAGGACTGGGAGCAGGATTTTTTCAGGACTAAAGGATCTGAGAGAGGACTGATAGAGGAATGGAGGACTGGTAAGACAACATGCAGAGGACTGAAAAGAATAAGAAGAATAACTTATTTTCTACTTAAAAAGTAAAAAAAAAAAACACTGGTAAAATAATGTTTAAAACAAGTTTAAAATGGCTAAAATAACAATGACTGAAACCAGTAAGGGTCCAGAGTCCATTTGGCAACGTCCAGTCCAATAAGCCTGCTGGGTGGAGACCCCCGCTGGCAAAAACTGATCAGCAGAAATGTCTCTAAACGTCCAGGGAGAAGTGGTGTAAGAATAACCCAAAAGGTGAGCCAAATTGTTCCAAAGCAAATACATTCAAAGAAACCAAACAATGCACTCAAATGACGTAAAGCTAAAGAAATCAAGCGTAATAAAACTAAGCAAACGGAAATTTCAGATAAACACAGCAAACAAACCAAAAATCGTGCAACAAAATCAGTATTCCAAACACACAACAAAAGGAACGGCTCACAGCTATCTATCAGGTCCACAGAGCGTTTTGTTGCCGTTGCGAGGGCCCACGGCCGAATCTTGAAATTTATATCTTTGATCGTATTTGCTCAAAAAGGAGTCAGGAGAGACTTAACTGGAGGAGGACATTAAGGTCTGAGGACTAAAATGTTCATAAAGTTAGCTGCAGTGAACGACAGTGTGCAGGAGCTTCTGGTTCTTTCATGGACCAGAGGACCTGAAAAGAACTTCTGAGGAACTTACAAGATGACTGGTCGAGGATTGGAGTACGAGAAGGACATATGAGGCGACTTGCAGTGGACAAGAAGCTTGACAAAGGACTTCAGGATTTGACTGAAAAAACTCACTGGGAACAGGAAGATTGGATGACGAAGGACTGGAGGACTTGAAAAGGACTTCTAAAAGTAGAGGTTGGGGATCTGCAAAAAGGACTTGCGAAACCTGAGGAATGTAGAGGACTTGAAAGAGATTGCTAAGGAGCTGAAAGACTTGGAAGAAGACTTGTTGTAGATTTGAGAATGACTAGGGATGGTTAAAATAACTCAAAAGGAATTGAAGGACTTGATGAGGACTAGTGGACTGGAAAAGCGGATTCTGAATGTGGAGGATCTGCAGAGGACTGGAAGGACTTGGAGAAAGACAAACAGGGGACTAGTCGACTTGGATTAGGGGCATTGATAAAGGACTAGAGGGAAAACTTTTAGAGCAAAAGGTAACTCGTAGGAGTTTTCACAGCGGGCCACGGGACACTAAAAATTAGTCAGACTGGAGGATTTTGACTTGTGGAGGACTGGAGGGTTTGGACTGGTCTGTGGATTTAGTGAGGCCTGAACCACACGCACACACACACACACACACACATGCACACGCACACACACACACACACACACACACACACACACACACACACACACACACACACACACACACACACACACACACACGCACACACACACACACACACACACACACACACAGAGTGGAAACACATTAAGAAGACAAATGGCTGCAGACAGACTCCTGTTTATCCAGCGGGCTATTTAAAGAGAGAGGGAGGATTAATGTGAGGAGAGATGGAAGAAGAAGATAAAGACACGAGAGAAAGAGAAGAACGGAGGGAGGGATGAAACGAAAGAGGAGGGGAAAGAAAAAGTGACTGATTCCATTTTTACGTAGCAGACATCGATACTTTAACCCTTTGAAGCCTGAGAGAAAGTAGTTTGAGTTCTTTCAGAGACGAGAAAGAGGCAACGAACGACCGAATAACGCCTGGAAATACTCCGAAAAAAGAGACGGAAAAACAAAAAGAACAAGAAAACTACCCAGAAAGTGCACTACATTTCTATCCGTCTATCTATCTATCTATCTATCTATCTATCTATCTATCTATCTATCTATCTATCTATCAGATGGATGGATAGATTTCTGTAACATAAATTTAAACATATAATCATTATAAAAACAGTAGTTTTTGGACATTTTCCCATACTTTGGAGAACAGATTGGTCGCTGGTTTCAAAGAGTTAAATGGCTGGTGAAAGGTGTCTGAAAAAAAGGTTTAAAGGGTTAACTTTGTGAAGCTAATAATACTTGACATGAGAACATCCTGCAACTCACTCGGCTCGAAACCACAGTTAAGTTAAGTGATTCGATGCAGATTTGAAAGTGTGAAACAAGTAAACAAGGCATGATCTTCCTCCTTTAAATAGCTGGTCGGCGTGAACGCGGCGGCGGATGATGATGAGGCGGATATTTCCTGCGGCGGTGACACTTCCCGTGACTGATAGCATCTTCATGGCGGCTGAGTCTGAGCCGTGACTGATGGCGAGTTTCGGATGTCCCGTATTTAATGTACCGTATTTAAGATCCCGGTCGTCCCTGATCTCGTCGAGTCCACTCTCATCTCAGTTTGCTAAATATTAATCACTTAACCCTTTAACAGGCGTTATTACCACCACTTCTACTACTACCACTACAACTGAAAAAATTACTACTACTGGGCCTACTACTAACACTACTACTAGTATTATAACTATTAGTACTATTACCACAACCATTAATGCTACTACTATGACAACTACTACCTCTACTACTACTACTACTATTACAACTAAAATGATTAATACGAGTCATTACTACCTTTATGACTTCTCCTGCTACCACTTCTACTACAACTATGACTACTGATACTACTGCTATCACTATTACTACTACTTCTACTACTGCTGATGTTACTACTACTACCACTATTTCTACCACCACTACAACCACTACTACTAATACCATATGGATAGCTAGTACTACTACTAGTCTTACTGTCACTACTAATACTAGAAATACTATTTCTACTTACTAGTACTAGTACTACTCTTATACCACTACTACTGTTAGTATTACACACTGTGTACAAATCTCTGTAAAGTCTAAGTTGAAACTGCTCACTGATCTGTGTTTTCTGGTTTGATTTTTGGAAATTTGTTGCATATTTGATGTTTTAGATTTCTTTTTCATACCATCCTTTCTTTTTTCACTTTTGAGTATTTAACTCTTGCCTGTGAATGTTCTCTCCCACGACTCCTCGCTCTCTCGTCACCACATGAACCTCCCATTATCAGCCCTAAGTGTTGGACCTCAGGGGCCACTCTATTGCTGTCATTATTTTAATCATTTAAACATGGTCGCTTTATTCTGAAGGAATGGTATGACCATTCCCTGAACATGTGACCTGTGACCTCCCTGAGGACGGCACTTTATGTCCCTGCAGACGGATTAATATTAAAACGTAACGTTATCACGTCGACTGTGACTGTGGGAAGATTTTCACTGCAGAAACAGACCTGAGACACATATTATTATTATGATTATTATTATTATTATTATTATTATTGTTGTTGTTGTTGTTGTTATTGTTATTAATATATTAGTATTATTGTTTTAATAATAATTATTATTTTTGTATTATTAATAAACTTCATTTATAGAGCACTTTTCATACAAGGAATGTGCTTTACAACAAAAAAGAAATAAAAAAAATATTTTTTATTATTTGTAAATAAACTATTCTAAATGTATTTTTATTATTATTGTTGTAATGATAATAATAATAATATAACAATAATAATAATAAACTACTGTTGAAAACAAATATATAAACGTTGAGCTCGTGTTGTTTTCAGAAAAGTAAAAATTAAAGGGATGAGGCTCTCCCGTCGTCGCCTGCGAGACTGCACTCAGGGGAAAATAGCACACCGCTCTGGAACGCGCCCGGGAGCGCGCTCAGCTGTTTACACACCCCTCGGGGCTGTCCGCGTGGCGCCCGTCACCCTGACAACGCCACCAAATATGAATTTACTGTCACCTGACGTCGCTGAAGGTCTGAAATACAACCACTCCCACTTCAGTCCACCTGTCCAGGTGGGCTCCGACTATCTTTGTCAACTTCACGTGACGTGTGTGGGATTTCCGGCAGCGCGCGGGGCTGTGAGGAGGAGCAGGTGAGGCGGAAGTGAAGTGAGGAGAGAGGCTCGCGCGGCTCACCTGCCCGCAGGTGTACAACCAGAAAGAGACAGAGGAGGACAAGAGAGAGACAAGTAAGTTTAATACAACACGAACTCAGGTTCATCTGGTAAAAGTTCTACCTGTCCCCGTCTCTACCTGTCTCTGTCTCTTTGTCTCGTGCTCTCCTGTCTCTCTGCTGTGTCCTCGCGGTGTTCCGGTTCCACAAGTTTCACAGGTTCTCCACGTGTCACTGCAATAATAAAATAATCTGACGGAGATTTGTGAAATAGTTTACAGCTCTGCGGCGTTATATGTGACGGTTCCAGGGCTGAGGGTCTCTGTGAGGGTTCTGCTGGGCTTTCAGGTTCTAGTGTTCTTTCAGGTTCTAGTGTTCTTTCAGGGGGCCGCAGTGGCATTCAAGAGGGTTTCTGTTGTGGCTGAGCAGAAACTCATGTTGTTGTTGTTTTTTTGCATATAGTTTTAGATTCTAGGTTCTGGTTCTGGTCTAAAGAGGAGGTTCTGGTGGACTTAAAAGTGTTTGCAATGGGCTTTAGGCTTTAGTCATTTATGAAGAGGTTCTAGTGGTCTTAAAGGACGTTCTAGGGGTTTTAAAGGTGGTTGCAGGGTCCTTAAGGTGTTCGTAGCCAGCTTTTAGGCTCATGTTATGAATAAAGAGGATTGGTTGGTCTAAAAGGATGCTCTATTGGTCTTAAATGAGGTTCTAATTGTCTTAAATTAAGTTCTAGTGGTCTTAAGGGGGGTTCTAATTGTCTTAAAGGAGGTTCTAGTGGCCCTAAAGGAGGTTCTAGCAGTCTCAAAGAAGTTTGTAGTGTTATTTAAAGGTTCTAGCGGTCTCAAAGAAGTTTGTAGTGTTATTTAAAGGTTCTAATGGTGTTAAAGGTGTTTGCAGTGGTCCTTCAGGTTCTTGTCATTTATGAAGATGTTTTAGTGGTCTTCAGGGAGGTTCTAGTGGTCTCATAGGTGTTTGCAGGATCCTAACGGTGTTAGCCAGCTTTTAGGCTCATGTTATGTTGAAGGTGGTTCTTTTGGTCTTATGGGAGGTTCTAATTAAAGGAGGTTCTAGTGGTCCCAAATTAGTTTGTAGGGTTATTAAAGGTTCTAGTTGTCTTTAAGCTGTCTGTAGTGGTCCCTCGGGTTCCAGTCATTTATGAAGACTTTCTAGTGGTCTTAAAGAAGGTTTAAGTGGTCTAAGACAAGAAGAACATACTCAAGGAGCACTAGAGCCTCCTCAGTGAGGGATAGAACCTCCTTATAGACCACGAGAGCATCCTTAACACAAATAGAACCTCGTCAAACACCCATAGACCATCTAGATGTAGAACCTCCTTAAAGCCCAACAGAAACTAGACTAATAGAACCCCCTTTTAGACAACTAGAACACCCTAATAGAACAGTAGAACCTGCAGTAGGTTACTCACTCCTGCTCGTAGACAACTAGAACGTTCTTAAAGACCACTTGAACCTCCTTAAAGACTACTAGAACATCCTTAAGACAACTAGAACCTCATCAAACACCCATAGACCATCTAGATGTAGAACATCCTTAAAGACCAACAGAAACTAGACTAAAAGAACCCTCTCGTATATATCTAGAACATCCTAATAGAATAGTAGAACCTACTTCTAGACAGTAGGTTACTCACTCCTGCTGGAACGTACTTAAAGACCACTTGAACCTCCTCAGTGACGACCAAAACCACCTGAAGTATCAGTAGAGGTTCTTGATAGACCGCACGTAGCTGGAGAACCGCCTCCCAGAGGCGCTAGCAACAACAGCCAGCAGAGGCTCCTCAGAGGACGTTCTGGTTTCGAACCAGTGATCCCAGTGTGCAGCTTCCTGTCTGTGACAGCAGACCAGCCTGCTGCTGCAGCACATTCCTCACACATGACGCAGCGGACACGCCAACAAAGCTCTGCGTCCGCACGCCCGTCACACAGAGAACAGGCGGCGGGACACGTTCTGCAACGGCTCATCACAACAGAATGTGATTAAATCCATCTGAAACAAATCACTGACATTTGGAAGGAATCAGGAATTATTATGAAATATTATTTGTGAGCAGACTGAAAATCTGTGTATTAATGTGATTAATCTGAAAACCGTCAAAAAATACAAAACGAAAAAATTTGTAAAGTTGAAAAAAATATTTTGCGTGGTGCAATGGTTTCACAGAAATTTTCTTTATTTTTGGAATTTTTGTTTGTGTATTTGCAGATTCACATTTAATGACCTTTACTGTAACTTTCAATTTTGCTGTATTACCTTTATTTTTAATTTAATTTAATACCTTTATTATTTATATTACCGTTATTGATTTTACTTTGACTATAACCAATATCAACAATATTTTTTTTATTACAATTATTTAATTATATTTAATATTACATTTATTGCCTTAACTTTGAATTTAACCAATATTATCCATATTTTTTTTATATATTATCTTTATTAACTTTATTTTTATTTTACCTTGATTACCTTGAAATTTATTTGGACTTTTATTACCTATTTATAAAATATGTAAAATATTAAATCATAGTATTACATTTTTTTGTTTTAATTTTTACAGATTACCCATTAACACAGGTTTTATCTGTTCACACAAATTATATTGAGACAAAGATATCTCCATAATTATTATTACATGTTACTGTTAAATGTGAATATTTGCAAGTTTTCTTAAATTTTTATGATTGCAAACTAAATATTTTGGTGTAATTTTGACTTTCGACTGCACAAAAACATTTGAAGACATCACTTTGGACCTATTCAATTATTTTTTCATGTTTTAATTGACAGAAAATTAAAACAGAAATTATTTCTATGGGGGGCGGCCTCTAGCTCACCTGCGAGAGTGTGCGTCCCAAACGTCGCGGCTTTGCAGCGGCACGTGTTCGATTCCCGCCTGTGGCGCTTTGCTGCGTGTCATATCCCTCTCCCACATTTCCTGTCATTCTACAACTGTCGTATCATGAAAGAGAAAAGTCCCCCCAAAATAATTATATAAAAAAACATATATATATCTATGTGTTTTTGCTTGTTAAATGTGATTTTTATTTATTTAATATTTTTGGTATTATGATTGTAAGCTAAATATTTTTCTTGTTCTTTACTGACGGACACACAAAAACATTTAAATACATCACTTTGGGATGTTTGTTTTTTTTTTCATGTTTTAATCGTAAAAATAACCCATATATTCAAGGGGTTTTGCTTGTTAGATGTGATTTTTTTTTTTTACATTTTCATGATTTTAAATTGATCATTTTTGTGTCCATGACTGTTAGACACCCAAAAACATTAAAGACAATAATTGGCCATTTTTCTGTCATTTCTGACATTGAATAGATGAAGTGATCAATCCTTTCAGACAGGTCTGTCTGTTTATCTCTTCCACACATAAAAAGCCACAAAGTCGCAGCTTTTTGAATAAAGTTGCTTATCTTTGGGCACAGATTTTGATAAGATAAATTCAAGTAAACAAGGAGCTCATTGAATTTGTGACTCTGCTCTTTGTGCCACCAAAGCTTTACGTGTGGCTAAAAAAAAACACTCGGAAAAGGTCAAACGAACTCTGAATGAGCCGCTGATGTTTTTTTAATGAAGCGTATAATTTGTGTGTTTTGCAGTGAGTAATCCCATCCCGTCCAATCTCAAGTCGGAGGCCAAGAAGGCTGCCAAGATCCTCCGAGAGTTCACCGAAATCACGGCCAGGAACGGTCCGGACAAAATCATCCCCTGTGAGGAAAACTGTCCGAAGACGCCTTTCTATCGTGCTCAGTTTTCTCATGTGTGTTTCGCTGTGATTGTTGTGTTTTTTCGTGTGTTGCAGCTCATGTGATAGCGAAGGCGGAGGGTCTCGCCATCATTTCCGTCATCAAGGCCGGCTTCTTGCTCACAGCCCGAGGAGGTAGCGGCATCGTCATCGCCAGACTGGCGGACCGACGTAAGACCCGACTTTCTTATAATAACCGCCGTTTGTGGTTGTTTACAGTCTTTTTAAGCATAAATTCCTGTGTTTGTGTCGACGTCACGGTTTCCCTTTTATATTTTTGGAGCTGGACCTTTCTTCAGGAGCACTATTGGACTATATTTGCTGACTCACTGCTCCACACTGTCGGAGCGCAGAGCGTACTCTGGGCACAGACGGAGCAGCAGAACGCCATAAACTCATCCAACACGCTAACAAAGCTCTGCCTCAGAACGTCTCTGAAACAGACGCAGAACAGACAACAGAGAACGGGCAGCGTGATACGTTTTACATATGATGATTCATATGTTTTAAATCTATGCGAATATTTATGTAAAAACCATTAATTAATTATTGATTAATTATGAAAACTTTAGTAAAGCCACAAAAATAAAAAAGATCTGCAAAAGGTGTTTGAAAGGTGTAAATGTTAAAAGTACACGTAGTTTTATATTATTTGTAAATGCATTTGTAAATGATTTAAATGTTTTTGCAGATTCTTAATTTGTGGAATTTGTTTGTGTATTTGCAGATCTGACTGACATTTAAAGAGCTTCACCGTAACTTTTCATAATTATGGTAACGCTCTTTAAATGTAATATTAGTTGTTGAGGAAGTTCTCGTTATTGTTCACAGACTATTTGTCTATGAGGAGTTTTACTGGTCTTTGAGGAAGTTCTAGTGGTCATTTCGAAGGTTCCGGTGATTGTTTATTGTCTCGGCGGATGTTCTCGTGGTCACTGAGGAGGTTCTAGTTGTTGTTTACACTCATACATTCATCTTTGAGGAGTTTCTTATGGTCTTGGAAGTTCTAGCAGTACAAGAGGATGTTCTAGTTTTATACGAGGAGGGTCTAGTTGTCTATGAGGACGTTCTAGTTGTCTACAAGGTGGCTCTGGTTGTCTAAGAGGAGGTTCTAGTTGTCTGCGAGGTGGTTCTAGTTGTCCATGTGGAGGCTTTTGTTATCTATGAGGTGGTTCTGGTTGTCTAAGAGGAGTTTGTATTTTTTGAGAAGGCTTTAGTGGTCACTGAGGAGGTTCTCGAGGTTGTTGAGGAGGTTCTTGTTGTTGTTTACGGTCTGTTTGTCTTCGAGCAGTTTCTTATGGCCTTGTCCTGGTCCTGTCCTGGTACTAGTCAATGACAGGAGGCTGATGTGGGTCTTTGATTGGTTCTAGTCATCCGTGAGCAGGTCCTGATGTTCTCTGAGGAGGTCAGAGATTCAGAATCTCGTTCATGTCTCGTCCTGTTTTTTCTGCGGAGGTTCACGGTGACCTTGTTACTTTTTGGGGGAACTTAAATTAGGAGAGAAAGTCCCTGGGTTCTCCTGCGGCGTGCAGTCATCTGATGTGTCTCGTTTCTGTTGCTCTTTTGACTCGTTCGGCCTTGGAGGTTGTTGCCGTTTGTCGCCGTGTCAACAGAGTCCCACGAGGATCACAGGGACGGGACTCGCCACCTGCAGGGCGTCACGCTGGTTCTGTGGTTTTTCGGATTAAAGTGTCAGTTTTGGTCAAATCACAGTCGTCAATAAAAACATGTGCAGTAGATTTTTTAAATGTTTTTTTTTAAATGGTGCAGATTTGATCAGCGTGGAGAAACGCAGCACAGAAACCGTCTGTGTTCTCGTTGTGGAGCAGAACGGTTCCAGCAGTCGTTAAATCGTCAGCAGAGCGAGGAAAAGTGAAAAGACAGGAAGCGTGAAGGGACGTTCATCACCGAGTAAAACAACCAAACAAAGTTACACCGGCACCTCAGGAGGCGATGAGCCGAACAGCAGAACTGCAACGAAAAATACAAAAATAAAATGTCTGAAAACCCATCAGTAACTCTGTGTGTGTGTGTGTGTGTGTGTGTGTGTGTGTGTGTGTGTGTGTGTGTGTGTTCAGGTTGGTCAGCACCATCCGCCATCGGCATCGCTGGTCTGGGAGGAGGCTTCGAGATCGGGGTGGAGGTGAGTCAGCACACACGAATCTACTTTTATTTTAATATTACGGTTATTTTTTTACATTTATGTTTGTATTACTCTTATTTTTTATATAACTTTAAGTACCTTTTTAAAATATTATTCGTATTTTAATATAACTTTTATTAGCTTTATTTTTATTTTTACTTTTGTCACCTTTACTTGTAATATCACCTTTATTTTCTAAATTAGCATCATTATCTTTTTAAATTTAACTTAATTACCTTTATTTTTTATATTACCTATTTTTCCTTTATTCCAAATGTTATCTTTATGTTGCATTTTCTTCACTTTTTATATTACTTTTGGATATGACATGAGATGGACGTTGATTCGTGCTGAGGATAAAATCTGTGCCAAAGTTTCTCATCGTACATATAATTTTAGAGGTAATGTGTCTGTGACCTTTACCTTCGCTGCTGTTGATTTCACTGTTTTTATTCGCTTTGAAATTGTTTTTATTGAAAGAAAGAAGGAAACCCTCAGAATAAATGAACGTTCCCCCTCAGGTGTCGGACCTGGTGATCATCCTGAACCAGCGGAGGGCTGTCGATGCGTTTGCGAAGGGCGGGAACCTGACGCTGGGCGGGAACTGCACGGTGGCCATGGGACCCATGGGCAGGTTAGCGCCTGTGATCTCACTCCGTCTGTCTCTTAATCGTCTCTAATCTCTACTTTACATGTAAATTACAGCTTTATTGTTCAGACTTTTATGAGAAGTTTTAACGACGTGTTTTGAGGCCTGAAGCAGAAACATCTGTCATCAGATTTGATTGATTTATGAGCTGCCGTTTATGTGAGAGGTAATTTAGGATTTTAGGGAGCTCGGCAGGTTTCATTGTGTGTGTGTTGGCAGGTGTGTGTGTGTGTGTGGCCGGGTGTGTGACTCAATGGTAAATGCAGACATCAGAGAAACTGCAGACAGACAGAAAACGTTGTGAGCTGATTTGTCTGGATTCAACGTCGCAACTGTCTCTAAAACAAAGAGGTTCAGGTTTTAAAAATTTTACAAGATTCACATTTATCTTAAAATATACAGACAGAAAAGTATGGCACAATGTTTCATATTTTCAGAAAAAAACTATTAAAAAAACCTCCTGATGAGAAAATATCAAGAAAACCTGGAAGAGAGAAAAGATGTTAGTTTTTATAAACAAAATAAGAGGACCGGGGATCCCGCCCTGTGGAACGCCACAGAGCATCAACAGTTTGTAAAGTGAACAAAAAAGTACAAAAATGCAATAAAATTACAATCCTCCACCGATGTAGCATTACACTGTTTTAGAACAATGTTACCTGAAAAAAATACACTGAGGAAATGTATAAATTTATAGGTGCTTGTCTGTAGAAAGATTCAAGTTCGGGGATACTCAGCAGGGCATTTCTTGGATTTTAGGATGTTTCTCGGATTTTAAAACATTTCTAGGTTTTTTGGACATTTCTAAAATTTTAGGAAATTTGTAGGATCTTAAGATATTTCTAGAATTTTTGGACATTTCTTGATTTTGTGACATTTCGAGGATTTTAGGACATTTCTTTGATTTTGCGACATTTTAAGGATTTTAGGACATTTCCAGGATTTGAGGACAATTCTAGGATTTTAGGACAATAGTGTCTTAGCCAGGACCTCTCTCGGGGGTGTGGGGGATCCTCCACTGGCACTTTTTTTTAACAACAAGCTCTATTTTGATGCTGTTTTATTCACTCTGACACCTTATGGAGACTAAAAGGACAAAAATAAATCAGTGTCAATCACTTTATTTTTACTGTCAATTAGAAAAATGTGTGGGGGGCCACCCGGGATCCTGTCAGGGCCAGATTTGTCCCATGGGTCGTGAGGTGAGAGATAATGTTCTGCTGTATCTTTGTGTGGTTCAGGAACGTGGAGGCGGACGTGGCTCTTCGCAGTCCTGCGGCAGTCTTCACTTACTGTAAATCCAAAGGTCTGTTTGCTGGTATTTCTCTGGAGGGATCTGGCCTCATCGAACGCAAAGACACCAACCGCAAGTACGGACAGCGACCGGTCTACCTGTCCAAAACTTCCTGCTGCGTCTCCTTGTTCACGCTGTTTCCTTTGTGGTCACAGGTTCTACTCCCGAGACATCCGCGCATCGGCCATTTTGAACGGTGACGTGGAGCCGCCGTCAGAGTGCGCCGACCTTTACCACATCCTGGAGCAGTACACGGAGGCCTACTGCGCTGACTGGACCAGCAAGAACATGCGTTCAAAGGTACACAACACCGGTCCAAATGTCCTCGAACGAGACAATAAAGTTCTAACATCCTCAAATGACACAAACGTCCCATTGTCCTCAAACGAGACAATAGTTAATACCGTCTTAGCCTGTTACTTTTACTAAAATTGGTCAGATTTAGATTCCATATTTTTTACAACCAAAACAACAGAAAATGGAATCAGGATTTGTCCAATTTTCTCTCGGATCAGCTGCAGACTGGATCAGTTTATTGTGCTTTTGCGACCACACTTCAGGCGCATAAACGCGTCAAATGTAGCTGTCAAATAAGTGTTAAATAAGGGTTAAATATTTCCTCTCTCTTTCTCTCCAGTCATCTGCTCCTCCATCCAGACCTCCAGCCCCGACTCCACAGAGACCCACAAACACGTATGTGCCTCCACCAACCAGTTACCAACCAGCACCAACCAGTTACCAACCAGCACCAACCAGTTACCAACCAGCACCAACCAGTTACCAACCAGCACCAACCAGTTACCAACCAGCACCAACCAGTTACCAACCAGCACCAACCAGTTACCAACCAGCACCAACCAGTTACCAACCAGCACCAACCAGTTACCAACCAGCACCAAACAGTTACCAACCAGCACCAACCAGTTACCAACCAGCACCAACCAGTTACCAACCAGCACCAACCAGTTACCAACCAGCAGCCAGCACTGGTAAAAACCGCCTCTACCCGAGCGTCTCAGTCTATAAATCTGAGACTTCAGGTGAGTTTTACCGTCTGTCACCTTCACACTGTCAACAGGTACACTTTGCTACCTCCTCCTGACCTTTCCTACCTCCTCCTGACCTTTCCTAACTCCTCCTGACCTTTCCTATCCCTTAATTTTTCTCACTTTTATTTCTTACATGTCTTTTCTCTTCTGATGTTCCTTCCTTCACTCTCTCCTTGCTTCCTTCTCTGCCACCTACATGCCTTCATGATCACCTCCTTTCCTTCCTTTCTTCCTTCCTTTTACATTCTTCTTTCCTTCGTTACCTCCCTCTCTCTGTCTTTACCTCCTTTCCTCACCTCCTGTGACAGGCAACGACTGATTAATGTTTTAGTTCCTACAGTTGCTCTCTCTCTCACACACACACACACACACACACACACACACACACACACTCAGGTCTGTTATTAACTTGTGACCTTGACGAATTAGTTAATATCCACACACAGCGACTCATTAATAATCCTGCCGTTAGCTGTGTGTGTGTGTGTGTGTGTGTGTGTGTGTGTGTGTGTGTGTGTGTGTGTTGAACATTAACAGAAACCTACAGCATCATGAAATGTGTGTGTGCAGCTGCAGCTCCCTCTGATGGTCACAACATTAAAAGCAGCTACAAAAATAAATCAATCAATCAATAATATAATAATAATTATTATTATTATTGTTGTTGTTTTTGTTGTTATAAATACAGTGATGGTAATAATGATAATAAAGAATATGATATACATCAGTTTGAGCTAAAACCAACTGTTATTTTCATCATCCGTGAATCAGCTCTTTATTTTTCTTGTCAGTCTTTTGGTCTAAGATGTCCATCATTTGTTCTCAGAGACGAATGTCATATCAAATTAAATTTAATAAAACAAAATAAAACAGAAAAACAGCTAATTCCCACACTGGATGCACTTGATGCATTCCAGAGTCGACTTTTTGACTTTGAGTTTTCTGTTTCAGGTCAGTTTGCCTCCAGAAATGCTCCGAACTTCGGTACGACCACGACACGGACACTGCTTTCACTTTTCAGACGCTTCATTTCATTTAACACATATGACACACGGCAATATAAAACACGAGGAAATGAAGTTACATCCTCACCATGTTTCTTTTTCTGAACCTTCAAGTACCTAACTTTTTAAGTGTTGCACTTCATGAAAGTTATGAATTAATAAAAATGTTAACTTTTTGTTTAGTACGTAACTATTCATTAAATACGTAACTTAAAAGTAATCAATAAAAATGACCGTCATCTTCTCACTCTCCACCAGAAAACTTATTCCTAAAATGTTGAACTGTTTCTTGAAATTACGCGTCATTAAATTTTTTTTTGTCTCCTAGGTGGCGCACCGTCAGAGGGCGGGGCCGGTGGACAGCTGGTTGTCACGGCAACCCACCCGTTCACTGGCGAGCAGCCCGGTGACCTGAGCTTCGTCCCCGGAGACCGAATCAGCGTCCTCACCAAGACCGACTCCCAGTACGACTGGTGGGAGGGACAACTGGCTGATGGGCGAGTCGGGATCTTCCCCGCCAACTTCGTCACGTACTGAACACTGGCCCCCCCGGCGTCTAACGGAGGAACTGCAGCTGAGTGACTGTGTTACGGAGGGCGGGAGGGGTCGAGTCAAAACATATTTTTGGGGTTTGGCTTTAGAGCTGCAGCGATCAGTCGATTAACTGAAGAATAATTCATCTGCAACTATGTTCAGATGCAATTTCTTTCAAACAAAATAACATAAAAAAAACTAAAATTTGATGTTTACAGGTCTTAAACTTAAGAATCTGCCGCTTTTCTTCAAATTTAATATTTGATGTTATCAGTTGATGACATTACCTCGTGCTTTGGGATACTTTGATTTCTGGTGTTTTAAAGACTAAATAATAAACTGAATAAAAAATTGCCGGATTAGCAACATAAATAATAATTTTTTGCAGCCTTATGTTAATTTGCGGGTCTGTAATTTCCTAAAAATAATTCAAGTATAATAGGCGTTATCTCAAAAAAGGTGATTACATTTTTTCTCACATTTTAATATTAACTTTTCACTAAGTGCGTAAATTTCCCTCAACCACACAACGTTTCATTCAGTAAGTAGCCTTTCGTAACTTTTTGTTAAGCACTTAACTTTTTGTTAGGTGAGTAACTTTTCGTTAGGCACGTTACTTTTTCGTAGAAGCATTGCGTTGCATTAAGTGTTACTTTCATTAAGTGTGTTACTTTTCCTTAGTATGTAACTAAGTAAGTATGTAACTTTCGGTTAACAGAGTAAATTTTCGTTCAGTACCCAACTTTTAGTAGGTGCATTACTTTTTGTTTAGTTCGTTACTTTTCGTTTAGAGTCTAACTTTTCATAAAGTGCCTAACTTCATTAAGTACGTTACTTTTCGACAGGTGTGTTACTTTCGCTCAGTGCGAAACCTTTAAAACTGTGTATTGTTGAGTTCAGGGGAGTTTGGGGCGTTCGAAACTTTGGCACTTTGTTTAAGTGGTAATTCTTTTTTGTTTTTGTGTTTATTTTAATTTCCCTTCAAAACTAAACAGAAAACAAGTTTTATCCAAATACAAATGTAATATTTCATTACAAACAAACTTTTAATTTCTAACAAAATGCTTAAAAATATTTTTCAAACTGGATGAAGGTCTTTTTTTTTTTTTTTTTACTTTGAGGGAATTAAAATTTAATATTATGCCGTGTTCATATCAAACCGTATTTAAAAGCCTAGCTTGTGGGATCTATTACAGCTAAATGGGACGTGGGTGGGCCACTTTTATAGTTAATATATAAAAATAATAATAAGAAGAATGATGAAGTTAACAGTTTGATTGAGACAATCAGCTGGTGTTTTTATATCTTTAAATATTGCAAAATAAATCTAATTGATAGAGAATTTGCTTTATTTCTGTCCATTTTGTCAAAGAAATGTTTAAAAATTCAGTCAAATTGAAAAATATATGTCATCATACATAATATGATCGTGAAAAGTTCATGCATATCTAAACATAGATTGTTAGATGTGTGTTTGTGAAACTTTGACATGATTTTAAAGTACTTTTAAATGGAAAATAAAGTTCAGTTTGTATCAGTTGATTTGTTAAGGCTGCAGTTCCTCTTTTGTCCTGCAGAGAGCGCTGCAGCTTTAGGAATCAAATCTGACCGTACACCAAAAATAGACTTTTAAAGGCTTCACGCATAAAAACATGAAAATAAAATGATGACAATAATTTTTAATATAAACATTTTATTTGCTATTGTACTTTTTACAGCACTACATTTTTTCTGACATGTATCGTTACATTTTAAATTTAAACAAAACATTATGCAGTACTTACATACCAAGTGGTACACAAAGTATCCAAACTTGGCTCGAGATTCATGAAGGACATAAAACTACTGTTACAAATAAAAAAGAGTTATATTGTTATAAATCAGCCATTCTGCTTAATAAGTATGTTTGATACTTCAATACATTTTGATAATATGTGCATTTACTTCAATAATATTTGGAATTCTAACCAAGTTACTCAAGATTTTTCCCCCCTTTTAAGAATTTTATTATTCTTATGGGATATATATATATGTATATATGTATATATACATATATATGTGTGTGTGTGTGTATATGTATGTATGTATATATATATAACATGTTCTACAAAATAACAAAATATTGTTTAAAAAAAGTTTAGTTTTAGTTACATTCTTATAACATAAATCAACTGATATACAGACAAAAAGTGCCTGCAGATGACCTAATTTTGAGAACAACAAAGTTGCAGTAATATAATTGATTGTAATTGGAATATAGCTATTATGTGGACAGATGATTTATTATAATTTTGTGGAGATAAGATTTGTATTAATGTTTTTTTAAAATTTAAATATATATAAAATTATAAACTCATAAAGATTCTGCAAATACAAAACAGATCTGCAAATTAAAATTCCAAAAATGAAAAGAAAAGTGTGCATAAAATATATGTCTGCAAGTGTATTAATTGAGTCACAATTAAAAACTAGATTCAAAAATTATAAAAATTAAATTATTATATAATAAAAAAATATTTAAAAATTATATTACGATAATAGATATATTCAAATAACAATCTGAGTCCATCAGCTGCAAAACAACAGTGTTAACTGATGGCACAATGATAAAATTACTGTTACATTTTCACAAAAAGGTCTATCTCTGCAGGGATCCTTTCCAAAATGTTGTCGGACACTTAAAATAACAATCTGAGCCCATCAGTGACAAAAACAAACACTTTTAGTTGATGTAAATCGACAGCACGGACAGTCCCACAGTGGTTACGTCACAGCGCTCTGTAAATACTGGACCAGTGTGAAAAACTGAAAACACGGGACAATGACAGTAACCCTTAAAGTATCTTTGATAAACAATGATGAGAAAAAAACTGCGCTACACTTTCACTGAGATGAAAACAGAACAAAAGTGACAGAAAAATGAATGAAACGCAGACGTTCTCCGACAGCTCGTCACATAACATCATCATCATCATCATCACTCAACACGGCCTCTCCTCCTCCTCCTCCTCGTTTTTGTGCTCCTTAATCTCGTTAATTTAACATTAGAGCTAAACAAACAAATTAAAACTTTTCATTAAAAAACTAAAACAAAGAGTGTGTTTATATCAGTCCTATGTGTGTGCTCGATGTGTCGTCTTTCTCTGCAGGGACCGTCTCAGTTTTCCTGCTTCGGCCGCTCGCCAGCTTCCTGGAAACAAACAAACAAACAAACAAACAAACAAACAAACAAACAAACAAACAAACAAACAAACAAACACACACACACACACACACACACACACACACACCTTGAGTGAACACAATGATTCACGCTGCAGCTGTAAATGTGTGTGTGATGGAGACAGGGGTGTAGCACAGAATTCTAGGCCCTATGCATAAGGAGCCTGTGGGCCCCACATCCCTATTCTCTCGACCCATGTCTCTCTCATGTACCTTTTGATTTTTTTCTTTTGCTTTCTTTCCCTTTCCTTTCCTTTTCCTTTTTTTTAATGCAATGAGAATGTGTACAATTGGAATTCAGACCTGGGTCAAATAACTCTACAAGATAGATTCATTTGTCATTTTTTAAAATTCTGCAGTACACATGGGTTTTTATCCCCTCCGGCTCCAATTGGCATTCCTGGAAACACAACACGCAGAATGTGCTAATTTCAGGTCCTTAATCGCTGAGATACAATTATGCACCGTCACTAATTACCTTCTGTCTCCACCTATGCAGCACTAAAACACCGATCCAAATATATCTGCACTGAGTTTGAAAAAGGGACTAAATAAGTAAGAGATATGGAAAGAGAGGAAAACACTGAGAAGTTTTTAAAGACGTCTGTTCCTGCACGGATTACTATTTACCTGTTCTCCGGCCTGTCTGTGAAGTCACCCAGACACACCAACAAAACAAACTACACACACATAAAGCTGCCTGAAAGGCAGAATTGTGTGCTCCAGGGGTGTGTTCACTGGCAGTAGGAATACAGGCGATTGCCTATATTAAGCAGGCTTACCTGTGTTTGAAAAAAATGCCTGCACACGCTAACTTTGGTGGAAAGGGCTAAATGATACTCTGGCTGCATATACTAAACTATTTTGCACCTTTAAAGGGTGAGAGGGGCCTCAGAGAGCTTCCACTATTTTTATACAAAGTTTATTCAACTGGATTACATAGCAAATTTTAATGTAGTTGTGGTAGTTATTACTTAGCATTTAACACTTTTCATTACAGGCTTTTCGAGGACCCTCCCTCCCACTGGGGCCCTGGGTAACCAGTCCCACTTTTCCCCTACTATGACACCCCTGGATGGAGACTTTAGAGTTGATGTTTAGTTTAAATGTGTGACCAGTGGAAAAGGTTGAGACATGACTGAAGAACTTTTCCCCTTTTTTGCGTTTTTGTGTCTCGGGGACGAATGTGTGTTGAGAGAAAGCGCAGCAGCGACAAAACAAGCTGTAATGTAATTACTCCGGGCAATAATGCACCATCAGTTTCCGTCCGCTAAAAGTGTTTGTTCTTGTCACTGACGGCTCAGCTTGTTTGCTCGGGGGCCACTTTTGCGAAATGACAGGAGACCAGGGGCCCGTCACAGCAGCCCCACAGGTTTCTCGGACTTTAGGACATTTCTAGGTTTGTTGGATATTTCTTGGATTTCGGGACATTTCTGAGATTTTAGGATGTTTCAAGAATTTTTTTACATTTCTGAGATGTAAAAACGTTTTTAGGATTTTCTGACATTTCTAGCATGTTAGGACATTTCTAGAATTTTAAAACACTTCAAGGATTTTAAAACCTTTCTAGGATTTTAATACCTGTCTTGGACTTTAAGACTTTTTAGATTTAAGATATAAGGATGTTTGTAGGATTTTAGGACATTTCCAGTATTTCAGGACTTTTCTGATGTTTTTAGGATTTTATAATATGAACTGTAACTAAAACCTGACTGGTGCGCAGAGGCACACAGTCATGTAATTTTTCGTTTCTCACCGTTTCCTCCACAGGGAGCCAATGCTGGGTGGGCGGGGCCGAGGCTGCCTGTCACAGTCCTCCACTGAATCTGGCAGCGGGACGCCGCTGGTCTCCGGCAGCAGCAGGCACAGACCACAGCCTATGATCGGTCCGCTGCTGTACACGACCATGGCGGCCAATGAGATTGCTCCATTTGGGTTGGAGGGGACGAGGGAGTTGACCAAGCAGCCAAGCCGGAAACACAGATTAACCAGAGACAAACATCGCTGTCTGCATCAGGACGACATGATTGACATTAGAGACAAAAAACAAGACAAAAAAGAAGTGTGAAGTTGTCGGTTCCATTTCTAGAATTTTAAGGACTTTTCTAAGATGTTAAGAGGTTTCTCTGATTTTAGGATGTTTGAAGGATTTAGGACATTTCTCTGATTTTAGGATGTTTCCAAGATTTTAGGGCATTTCTTGGATTTTAGGACATTAGGGTCTTAGGTAGAACCTCTGTTGGGGGTGTGTGGGCTCTATTTTGACTGTTTTATGCACTCTGGCACCTTTTGGATACTAAAAGGACAAATGTCATTCACTTTATTGTTATTGTCAATTAGAAAAATTTTGGGGGCCACCAGTGACCTTATTGATTTGGCCTGCAGATTGTAAGTTGAGCATCACTTCTGTAAACCATGGCTCACTGAGGATTATTATGTAATTGGACATATTTTGCTAAAATTTGGAGTACACTGATAGAGCGAGTCACATACTGTATGTGTATAATTGTGTGTACCTGACCACGGTGGGAAACAGCTCGATGCTGTACAGTATGGAAATGAAGATGGCGGCCAGGATGCAGAGCTTCCCCAGCAAAGCCAGACTCATCACCAGCACCGGCTCACCTGCACACACAATAATATCACCTTCGACCTGAATATTCTGTTTATGCACTAAGCTATGTCTGAAAGAAAGCCTCCGACTCTATGCAGACGATACGCTCCTGTATGCATCTAAAACCAGTGGCAATGCTAATGTAATTCAACTTTTAGACTTCAGAATTACATAAATACAAAGTTAAAATGATATTGCTACAATATCACAAAGTAATACTGATACAATATCATAACTCCTAATAATGCAGTATTGTTACACTGATCACAGAAGCACAGATTTTTTCTGTTTCTCTGCTCACTGTTGTATCTGGACAGCAGTAACGACAGGAAGCAGGCCGCTCCGCTCAGAAACAGAGCAAGCATGCTGATTGGCCGGCGCCCCAGGCGAACCAGTGGGACGAGCAGGCAGGGAGCTTCTGATAGGCCGGAGAAGAACTGGGCGGAGTAAACGCCGACGCCGAAAGAGCCGATGTTCATGCAGATGCCGAAGTACGTGAGCGCCGATGCTGCGCTGCAGGAACACAGGTTACACAGCTCATAATGTTTCATCATGAGTCGTCTCGTTCATTTTAATCTTGACCAACACATTATTTTAGCAGGTCTTATGGTCTCAAACAAGTTTCCTCGATATTAATTCATATTCAACCGTGAATTTTTTGTTTCTATTGAAGACTGTTAAACGACCTTCTCTTCCTTAGCTTGTCAGCATATATAACACACACTTCTGCTTATTTCTGGTCAAATTGTCACTTATGCTTTTGTCTTTGCTTTCAAGCCGTCTGAACCTGATCTGCTTCTGAACTTCACTCTGTAGAAATGTCGCCTGAATCTCTCCTGTTCATGATGCAGCGTCGTAGAAAGCTTCGGTTACAAGTAAGTCTTTTTTTTGTGAATTGAGAAAAGGCAGACAAATTATTTATTTTATTTTTTGAAAAATTATAATTTCTTGTCAGACTATTAATAAAATTTTATTCTTATGGAATCCATCCCTAAAAATATGACTATTTTAAAAATATTATTTAATCAAAAAAAAATCCTCAACTTTAGTCTCAAAATATTACAGCTTTAATATTTTTACAATAAAGTTGTAATATTTTATATTTATATTTTATATTTATATCACAACTTTATTTTCAAAATATGACATTCCTCTTAAAATATAAGGACTTAACTCTCAAAATATCACAACTTTATCATCAAAATATTATGACGTAATACGCAAATTATTGCAACTTAATATATATCCCAAATGGATTAAAAATTATTGATTTGCAAAATATATTCTTAAAATTCCAACTTTTTTCTAGAAATATTGCAATGGTAATCTCAAAATATGACAACTTTATGCTTCAAAGATTTTGACTTTAGTCTCAAAATATTTATTTCTGATATGTTGCAAGTTCATTTCCTAAATATTATCCATTTATTCTAAATACCACAAACTGGTTCTCAAAACATTACGACTTTAAAATATTATCACTTTTTCTCCCCTAACAGCCGCCTCAGTACTTTTACTGAAAATTGTTTATACTTGTAGCATATTTCATATGTCATGAATGTGTTCAAACTGTTTCTAAATATGAGTCACCTCAGGTAGCTCATGATAAACAGCCGCAGCAGGACAGTCGGGTGTCTCAGATGGATGATGTCACTGGGGGCGTGGCCTCCCGTTGGCTGCTCGTTTTGAGCCTCGATGGCTTTCTGCAGGTCGGACCACGCCGAGTCCAACAGCTGCACACAGAAACACACACACTGACTGACACCGACTGTCACCGTGACGACAAGAAACATGCAGAACATTCTTCAAATTTGGCATAAACGTTCACTTGCACTCAACAATGAACTAATCTTATTCTAATGGTCATAGGTCAAAGGTCAACGTTGCTTTGTATCATTCTTGTAAATGCGAAACCTCAAGAACATAATGTAGGAATTTCTTTAAATTTGGCACAAACGTCCATTTGTGCTCAACCATGAACTGATTAAATTTTGGTGGTTGAAGGTCAAGGTCACAGTGACCTTGCCTCGGCCTCATTCTCATGAATGTTATATCTCTAGAACACTTTAACAGAGTTTCTTCAAATTTGGCACAAACAACCTCTTGATCTCGACTATGAACTACTTAGATTTCAGTGGTGATAGGTGAAAGATTAAGGTGAATGTGACCTCGTTTCTCTCATTCTTGTTAACAGGATATCTAAAGAACTCCTTGAGGGAATTTCTTTATATTTGGCGCAAACATTTAAAAATTGGTGGTCAAAGGTCAGTGTGACCGTGAATAATATGTTTTCGGCCATAACTCAATAATTAATTCACTAATTATGACAAATTTTCTCACAAACATTAAATCAGATAAAACGATTTAAAAAGGTCAAAGGTCAACTTCACTGTGACATCATAATATTCAGCATAAACCACTTTTCTGTCCATCATTCTGATTCTAGTTTTGTTCTTAAGTTGCTGTGGTCGGGACGTCAGGACTTGAAACGGTAATATGAAAAGGTACAAAACCTGGTTTCAAACCGAGATCTAAGAGAAAACTTCAAAAATCGCAGACACGGCGCCGAAAAACCCCCAAAAACGCAGGTATAGTGAATAACAGTGAATTTGTCGTCACTGTTTACGCAGAGTAACCAACAAGTCCTGCCGAGTATACCTGGGACAGAAACTGAGTGTGTTTGTATTTACCAAGTCCAGACACTGTTTGTCTTCAGGGCTGTTGCTACGGTAACGCTCCAGGACATCCGTCTTCCTCCTTAACAGCAGCCAGCGAGGAGACTCTGGGATCGAACTGGAAAGGCGGACAAATAAAAGACCTCGAGGCTGTTAACACTTTCTAAAGACCAAACAAGACGGACAGGTGGACAGGTGGACAGATGGACAGGTGGACAGATGGACAGATGGACAGGTGGACAGATGGACAGATGGACAGGTTTGTGCACCTACAGGCAGAGCGGCAGACAGACGAGCTGAGGCAGAGACAGCGACAGGTGCAGCTGTGTCCAGGTGGGGCTGAGCCAGGCCAGCGGAGCTCCGCCCATCGTCCCCAGACTGAAGCAGAAAGGCAGGACGGCCGGCGGCCAGAGACGGGCGGCCGGCGGCGTCCACTCCACCGCTGCAAGACGAGGACAGAGAGACATTTAAAGACAGGTCAGTATGTGCAAACGATCCCAGACCAAAGAATTTAGGAGAATCTAGGATTTTTAGAAATAAAAACATGATCGCTTTTCTCCCAAAAGATAACTTGTTCCCTCAAGATAATTTATTACAACGACGTCTAAAAATCCTCTAAGTGTTCTTTGTCTGTCTATGTCCTAAATACAAGAAACGTCCTGAGATTCTGGAAACATCCTACAACCTGAGAAACGTGTTCAAATCCTAGAAATGTTCTAAAAGCCAAAAAATGTCCTAAATTCCTACAAACACGTATGAGGCTCCTGCGACTGGCCCCTGACCTTCTGACCTTTTGTAAAGTGGCCCCGAGCGAGGCATGTCGAGTGTCCCTGCTCTAAATTCTTCAGGATGTCGGCTGTGCGGAGGCGTGAATGAACAGAAATGTTTTCGTGGACCAAACAAACAAACACTGGTTCTTGTTTTTCTGAATCACAGTTCATTTACGAGATTATGATGTTGTTATTTTCCGAAAAACAGAGCAACTTTTCTTTTGTTCTTCAGTCAGTGCAGCACACGTCTGTCCTGAACCTGCTGCCCCTCTCAGGCTGACCAATCAGAGCTCAGCGGGGGTCAGAGGTCAGGAAGCTGCTGGAGGCCGTCTCGCCTCATTAGCAATCGGCCCGTTCACCGCCACTTTATCTGGGACACGTGTTCTCTATCGTCCGTGTTTGGGGAACGTGTCCCACCGCGGTCCAATCAAAGTCAGCAGACGCCCGGTCGACCACGGCGAGGACGGGAGGAGGACGGGAGGAGGACGGGAGGAGGACGGGAGGAGGACGAGGACGGGAGGACGTTACCCAGACTGAAGGAGCAGATGTTGATGCAGCAGCAGCAGACGCCCGTCAGGCAACGGACGGCGAGGAACAGGAAGGGCTGAGGCAGGACGGCGGGCACCAGGCCGCACACGGCATGCACACACACACACACCAGCAGCACCGGACGCTTCCCGTACCTACACACACACACACACACACACACACACACACACACACACACACACACACACACACACACACATGAAGGAGTTTCAAATCAAATCAAAGGAGCTGAAGCTGCAGATGAGTTTATGTCGTACCGGTCGGAGATCGCTCCTCCGAACAGAGATCCCAGCAGCAGGCCGACCATGTAGAGAGTCTGACCGTACGACAACCAGCCTGTCCAACCACACACTGACTGACACACACACACACACACACACACACACACACACACACACACACACACACACACAGAAATAAATTACTTAAGACAGACTGTTCCCCCCAGAAATGTGCTGCTGGACCCCTGTGGGAACAAGTTATCCTGTAACAACAAGTTATGATCATGTGTGCACAAGTTAATGATCTTGTGGGAACACATTTTTATCTTTTGGGAACAAATTATATGCTCATAGCATCTTTTGGCAAAAAGTTAATGTCTTTTGGGAACAACTTGTAGAAACAAGTTATCTTGTGAACACAATTTTTTATCTTTTGGGAACAACTTGTTAGAGCACGTTATTATCTTGTGTACACAGCTTAATTATCTTGTCCGCACAAGATAAGATCAGATAATCTTGTGGTTGGTTAATTCGTGGCGTCCCCCTGCTTCCAGTGTCTTCGCTGGACGTTTCTCTTCCACCTTCTTCTTATCTAACTGGATGTATAACCAACAAAAATGTCGATCTTTTCCTTTAACAGCTGACTGAAACAGTTTACATTAACAGCTCTGTGTTGCACATTAACTCATTTTCTAACAGTCACATGTGTGTTCAGAGCAGCAGAATCAAAATGTCAAAAAAACATTTTTAAGTTCATTTTAGTTCACATTTCTGCTCTGGAAAATTATGCAATAAGGGATATTTAATTAGATAATGCCTCATTTTCATATTTAAAACTAAACTTCTTTTAGTTAAAAAAATTTAAAAATTCAGATTTATGTTATATTCACAAATTTAAACATAAAATTTCAGAAAACTCGTGATGCAATAAAAGGAAAGGAAATTTTTTTAATGGCTGTATTTTATTTTTATTTTTTTACTTGTGAAGTGATAAAATTAGATTTCCCAAATTCCCTCTGTCAAAACCTTGTATATCCAGATTGATGTTAAATTTACAAATTTAAAAATACAATTTCATAAAACTTGTGATGCAAAAAGTACTTTCTGGAAGTTTCATGTCGATAAGAGTTAAAAATTTAACCTGTTTGCCTCGGCTGTGTCCTTTTAAAAGTGCACAATAACACAAAGCGAAACTACGTGTAAAGTTTATAAAAACGCATTAACATGCTGAAATATTTCAGGAATTGGACAGAAAACTCTTGAAAAGTGTTCCTCACTCACGTCTCCGTTCCCGCTCTCCGTCCTCCAATCAGCTTCGCTCTCCGGACCTTCCCCGGGCTCTGATTGGTTGCACTCGGCGTTTCGTGCCAACGTCCCATGCAGGAGCGAGTCCGCGCGGCCGGTGCCATTGCCATGGCGACAGGAGGCCGCGACGACGGCGGCGGTGAAAATGTCGAGGAAGAAGAGGAAGGAGGTGAAGAAGAAGAGGAGACAGAGACGCCAGTAGACGGACAGCTGCAGCGGAGACATCCTGTCCCTCAGGATGGACAGGTCAGTCTTTATAGCGCCTCCACTTTTCACAATAAAAGAAAGAAAACAGCTCCACTTTCAGCAGCTCCTCATCCTGAGGCTGTGTCCCTCTGAAGTGTCCCTCTGAAGTGTCCCTCTGCTGAAGTGTCCCGCTGCTGAAGTGTCCCTCAGGCTGGACAGCTGCTGCTGTCAGACTAACAACAAAAACACACGGGTCAAATTTAAAGTCAACTTTAGACCAAAACGTCTGTCCCCGCCCACTTATCCTCATAAGGAGATGGGCGGGGCCTGGTGAGTTTTCCTAAAAGAGTGACACAGCGGCACCCTCTGCTCCTCTCAGGTATTACACCTGCACACCTGACCTTTTCACCTCAGTGAAAAGTGCTAAAAACTGCCAGAAATTTGCCAGAAATCTAAAAATAAAGAAAAAGGTCATAAATAAAAATACAATAAAGTGTGATAAATGACCTGAAAAAGGCTTAAAGATTATAAGAATTCTGTAAAATAGTTTTTAAAAATTATTTAACCTTTCGAGTCCTGGACAAATTGGCTTTAAAAAAAAAAACACAGGAAGACAATAATGAGCAACAAAAGAAGTTATGACTGAGACTTTCACAAGAAATCTGTGAAAAGTAAAAAAAAAAACGTAAATTTGCCAAAAAACAACAACAAAAAACCCAAACAGACACACATAAAAAAACCCAAACACACACACATAAAAAAGAGAAAGTAAGAAAGGAAAATGACAGCGTGATAAATGACCTAAAAAAATCATTAAAATTGTATTAATTCTGTAAAAAACAGTTCAGAATATATAATTATGAATGTAAGTCACTTGACATTTTCCCTTTTGCTTTTTAAAAAATAGTGTCTGAAGAGAAATAAACGAATCCAGAAGAAAAGGAGGTATGGAAGGAAATCAGGAGATAAAAGGAGACAAGGAAGGAAATTAGGAGTTACAGGAGACAATAATGTATGGAGGTAAATTAGAAGACAGGAGAAAATGGGGTATGGAATGAAATGAGATACAAAAGAAAAGGATGGAAGGAAGGAAATGAGGAGATACAGGAGAGAAGGAGACAAGGAGGGAAGTGAGGAGATACAGGAGAAAAGGGGAGAAAAAAAGGAGGTATGACAGGAAATGAGAAAATACAGGAGAAAATGTGTATGGAAGGAAATGAGATACCCGAGAAAAGGAGTTAAGGAAGGAAAGGAGGAAATACAGGAGAAAAGGAGGAATGTAAGGAGGTATGTATAGGAAGGCATATTTACTTAAAATGTGCAAATATAAGTTCACCAAAAGATCCAGTTTAAGAGTAAATTTATTTAATACAAAAAGACAAAAAGTTCTATTCTCCTGAAGAATTAAAAATCATTAAAAACAGTCTCTGTGCTTTACGTCATATTAAAAACATAAAATACAAAACAGAAATAATTAATAGTTTACATTACAGAAAGACATTACGAATACAGTCTCAACTGAAGAGTTTCAAATTAGAAAAGTTTGTTTTTTTTAAATATTTTTTTGTTTTAACGATAACTTCAAAATTCAAAAACAAAAGAATTTAAACTTTACACATGCAAACTTCCATATACTCCTTAACCGTTGTGATGACGTCATTCACTGAAAAAAAACAAAACCACGTGTAAAATATTACTTTATTTGACTAAAGAACAAACTCTGCATGTCTGTCGTCCAGACCACGGTCCAGATAAACCGCCTCCCATCATGCTTTGCTGCCGGCGGTGCGGCTCACCACGGTGGACACGGATGAGAGCGGCGTCGAGTAGGCGGAGGCCATGTTCTGTAGTCCGAGCAACAGGCAGCGCCAGCTGAAGCGCAGCGCCTTCCCCACGTTCTGACACGCACACACACACACACACACACACACATACACACACACACACACACACACACACACATGCACACACACACACACACACACACACACACACACACACACACACACACACACACACACACACACACACACACACACACACACACACATGCACACACACACACACACACACACACACACACACACACACGCACACACACACACACACACACACACACACACGCGCACACACACACACACACACACACACACACACACACACACACACACACACACACACACACACACACACACACGCACACACACACACATGCACACACACACACACACACACATGCACACACACACACACACACACACGCACACACACACACACACACACACACACACACACACGCACACACACACACACACACACACACACACACACGCACACACACACACGCACACACACACACACACACACACGCACACACAAATTTATTTATTTATAATCTGCTCATCTATTAATTTATTTTTTCCTTTTTTATTTCATTGCATATTATATTTTATTTAATTTTAATTGTATGATTAATTTTGTAATAGTCATTCGTGATTGATTTAATTATATTTCTGTTTTGTTTTTATATTGTTATTTATATGTAAATATAAATGTATGTATTTTTGTACTTTATGTAACATCATAGATATAATTATTAAGATTTTTGTAAAAGTTGTTATTGATTATTTGCCAGCTTTTCATTCATATTTTTCTTTCTTTTCACTGCCTTTGATATTTTCATTTTTAAATTTAATTACATTTTTCTATTTTCGATTTTAGTGTTATCTTGATACTTTTATATTTTTCAATAAATTTATATATAATATATTTTGGGCATTTTTGCCTTTATTGGAAAGTTAACATTAATTTATTACTATTTCTTTCTTCTTTGTTCTTTTCAAAAGCTTATATTTTATTTGGAAAGTAAGTTTGTATATTATAAATATATTTAATAACTGATACTTTTTGATATTTTCATTTTTTCTTTCAATGTTCATTATTTTTGTCATTTATTTTATTATTATTTTTAATTTCATTGGTTTCTACATAAACTGGTAAATATTTTTGACGACTCGGTTTAACTCGGCGGGTAAACGTCGCCGTGTTTGACCTCTTTCACTTTGTTTACAAACAAACAAACAGACAGTTATCGGCTGTCTCCCTGTTTGCTGTTTTACCTGCTGATATTTTGACTTCCTGTCGCAGCGTTTAATCGTTTCGGGTTGATAAGGCGGTGTTGTGTTGGGGTCAAAGGTCAAACTCACTCAAACGGAGTCAATCTTTAACAGTGGAGCTCAAACCTGCGACGCACGTTTAACCCTTTACTGTCAGCGCTGCACGCGCCGGCTGACGGGTCGTTTGTTTTGAATGTAAAAATGAAAACAAACTTTCGTCCTCTCCGTCTTTCAGATTTTCTCACATTTTGTTTTTGTTTTGATGCTTTTTCATTTGATTTTTCAACATTTTACAGTTTGAAACTCAAATTAGCATAAACTCAAAATTAAATGTAGATGTATTTTTAGCAGTAGTAAAAAATTTTAGTTTTGTTATTTGTATTTCATAATTATTTATCTTTCTCAATATTTGGATTCCCTGAGTGTGATTTTATTTATTATTCTTGTTTTTATGTTTAACTTTTATATGAGCTGATATTTATTTGACTGAAATCATAAAAATTACATAAATAGATATTAACTTATAGAAAAATTCTAATTCTAATTCATTATAGAAAATATACCATAATATTACACACATTTAACAGTAAATCTGTTAATATAAACTGCTTTTATTTTATATATGTTTTATTAATTTAATTTGATTCATTTTGTATTTTTTCATATTAATAAATTTAAATTATTTTGTATAATTTCTTTGTATTTTATTAATGACTGAACTTTTAATTCTGTTACTTATTGTCACTTTTGGATAAAACTTTGATTTTAAAGTAATTCTTCTTCATGTGTTTATGGGTGAAATTTAACCACCAACGTTGATTAGAGGTCAAAGGTCGTGACTTCTGCCTACCTTCCTGTACTTCTTGTACTTTTTTTTCTTCTTCTTCTTCTTCTTCTCCTCCTTCCTCCTGCTCCTCTCCTCTGGCGTCTCCCCCCTCTCCTGCTCCTCCTGCTCCTCCTGCTCCTCGATCAGAGGCTCGTATCGATCCGGCAGGACGGAGAAAAAAACTTCTTTGGAGGTTTTCTGCTGCTTCTTCTGCTTCTTGTCCTCCGCAGGAGCGGCGTCCTCCTCCCTGTCCGGCGCTCCCATGCCTCGTCCCTCCTCGTCTGCGGGGCTCCTCTCTCCTCTGACCTCCCCGTGTGTCGGCAGGAGGACCTTTGGAGCGAGGAGGAGTCAGACTCTGTGAGTCGCCCGCAGTCATTCAGACAGGAAGCTGAGAGGATTAGAGGAAGAATGTGGAGTTTCATACCGTCTCCTCCTCCTCCTCCTCCTCCTCCTCCTCCTCCTCCTCCTCCTCCTCCTCCTCTTTAGCAGGAGCAGCAGTTTGATTCTGTTTGTTTTACAGAATAAACACAGAAACTGAAAGACTGAGTCAACAACCAAAACTAGAAAAACACGTCGGGGAGAAAAAAAAGTCACCTGGAGGCTGTTTTTCTGCTTTTTTTTAACTGACGAGTTTTCACTTTTTATTTCAGCGTCGTGTTTTACAGCTGAGACGCTCCACCCTTTAATCGTCTTCAAATTCAGTCCCTGCGCCCCCCACAGAGGTCCAAGCCAAGACCCCAATGTCCCAACATCCTGAAAACGTCCTAAAATCCTACAAATGTCCTTAAAAATGCCCTTTAATCCAAGAAATGTCCTAAAATCCTACAAATCTCCTAAAAATGTCCTAAAAATGTCCTTTAATCCAAGAAATGTCCTAAAATCCTAGAAATGTCATGAAATCCTAAAAATGTCCTGAAATCCTAGAAATGTCCTAAAAATGCCCTTTAATTCAAGAAATGTCCTAAAAGCCTAGAAATGTCTTTTAATCCAAGAAATGTCCTAAAAATGTCCCTAAATCCAAGAAATGTCCTAAAATCCTACAAATCTCCTAAAAATGTCCTTTAATCCAAGAAATGTCCTAAAATCCTACAAATCTCCTAAAAATGTCCTAAAAATGTCCTTTAATCCAAGAAATGTCCTAAAATCCTAGAAATGTCATGAAATCCTAAAAATGTCCTGAAATCCTAGAAATGTCCTAAAAATGCCCTTTAATTCAAGAAATGTCCTAAAAGCCTAGAAATGTCTTTTAATCCAAGAAATGTCCTAAAAATGTCCCTAAATCCAAGAAATGTCCTAAAAGCCTAGAAATGTCATGAAATCCTAAAAATATCCTGAAATCCTAGAAATGTCCTTTAATCCAAGAAATGTCCTAAAATCCTAGAAATGTCCTAAAATCCTAGAAATGTCTTGAAAGTCAAGAAATGTCTTAATCCAGAAAATCCAGAAACATCCGTAAATCCTCAAAATGTTCTAAAGTCCGAGAAATGTCCCAAAATTCTAGAAATGTCATAAAATCCAAGAAGTGTCTCGAAATCCTAGAAATGTTTTAAAATTCCAGAAATGTTCTAAAATCTTAAAAACGTTCTAAAATCCTGAAATATCCTAAATTCCAAGAAACGTCCAAGTGACTCTGACCTGCTCTGCCCTTTTTGTCTCAAACACATTTTAAGTGAATTTCGTCAAATTTGGCACAAATGTCCACACGGTCTCAGTGATGACATGATTAGATTTTAGTGGTCAAAGGTCAAAGTCTTGTTGTGTCCAACTCGTTCTGGAGGAGATATCTCAAGAAAGTTTCAAATTTGGCACAAACGTCAACATAGAATCAGATTTTGTAGCTTCTTTGCGGCAACGAATCGTCCCCTGTCGTGGGGACATGTGAGTGTGGACGGACATGAATGTCAACTGTATTTGAAACCTGACTGGTCCGCGGAGAAAAACAACCACAAGGTTTTAATTTTGGCTCCAACTTTGTCTCAGCAGTTTGTGTTTTTGTCTTAATGTGATGATTCAAACAGAGTCTGACGTCAACGAGCTGCAGACAGACGGAGACACTGAAGTGTCTCATGTTGACTTTTTTCTTCTTTTTTCTGCAGGCAGCAATAAGTGAGGCTGTGTTCGGCTCAGAGACCCAGAGGACAAAGACGGAGGATTAGGTAAGAAAACATTGTCTCAACATACCTGAGCTGAAAACTGAAAACCAGAGCTGCTCTCTGACCGAGACACAAAACACAGAAACAACACGAGACGAACCCCTGAACCTCTGTACCTCTGTACCTCTGTACCCCTGTACCTCTGTACCTCTGTACCTCTGTACCTCTGTACCTCTGTACCTCTGTACCCCTGTACCTCTGTACCCCTGTACCTCTGTACCTCTGTACCCCTGTACCCCTGTACCTCTGTACCTCTGTACCTCTGTACCTCTGTACCCCTGTACCTCTGTACCTCTGTACCTCTGTACCTCTGTACCTCTGTACCTCTGTACCCCTGTACCTCTGTACCTCTGTACCTCTGTACCTCTGTACCCCTGTACCTCTGTACCTCTGTACCTCTGTACCTCTGTACCTCTGTACCTCTGTACCTCTGAACCTCTGTACCTCTGTACCTCTGTACCTCTGTACCTCTGTACCTCTGTACCTCTGTACCTCTGTACCTCTGAACCCCTGTACTTCTGTACCTCTGTACCTCTGTACCCCTGTACTTCTGTACCTCTGTACCTCTGTACCCCTGTACCCCTGTACCTCTGTACCTCTGTACCTCTGTACCCCTGTACCTCTGTACCTCTGTACCTCTGTACCCCTGTACCCCTGTACTTCTGTACCTCTGTACCTCTGTACCCCTGTACCTCTGTACCTCTGTACCTCTGTACCCCTGTACCCCTGTACCTCTGTACCCCTGTACCCCTGTACCCCTGTACCCCTGTACCTCTGTACCCCTGTACCCCTGTACCCCTGTACCCCTGTACCCCTGTACTTCTGTACCTCTGTACCTCTGTACCCCTGGACCCCTGTACCCCTGTACCCCTGGACCCCTGTACCTCTGTACCCCTGGACCCCTGGACCCCGGACCTCTCTGTACCCCTGTACCTCTGTACCTCTGTACCCCTGCCCCCCTGTACCCCTGTACCTCTGTACCCCTGTACCCCTGTACCCCTGTACCCCTGTACCCCTGTACCCCTGTACCCCTGTACCCCTGTACCCCTGTACCTCTGTACCCCTGAACTCCTGTACCCCTGTACCTCTGTACCCCTGTACCCCTGTACCTCTGTACCCCTGGACCCCTGGACCCCCGGACCTCTGTACCCCTGTACCCCCGTACCCCTGTTCCTCTGTACCCCTGGACCCCTGGACCCCCGGACCTCTGTACCTCTGTACCCCTGTACCCCTGTACCTCTGTACCTCTGTACCTCTGCACCTCTGTACATTTTTCAATAGTTTTCTAGTAATATTTAATAATTATCCCCAGCTAATTTTCATCTTTAACTGTTGTTTTTATTTTTATTTTAAAAATGTTTTTTATTGTTTTGATATTTACAGGACATTTCTTGCTCATCATGTTGTTGTTGATGGTGATCCAGGTGTTAAAGGGTTAAAAACAAATCTACGGACGGACATGTTTTCTTTAATGTCCAGCTCATCCAAAATCAAAAAATTATGAAGCTTTAATTGAGTCGACAGCCGGGAGGATCACAGCTGTGAGTGTGTGTGTGTGTGTGTGTGTGTGTGTGTGTGTGTGTGTGTAGTGTATCTCTCCAGCCGTGGTTCACGATGCATCAGGAGATCTCGGTGACCTTTGACCCTGAAACAAAGAAACAAACACAGCATCACAAACCTGATCAATAACAGACTGATCAATAATTTACTGTGAAAAAAAAAACATTGCAGAAATTTGGCCAAAAATATGTGGACAGGTAAAAATGTTCATCTGTCCGTATACTTTTGGCCATGTGGTAAAAGCGAACACGCTGACGTCATGTGAATCATGTGACGCGTGCGACAGATCGGGTGCGAGCAGTTTGCTCACAAAATAAAAAATATAGTGAAAAAAAACATCTGCATTTGTCCAACAAACTGTTAATTTTTCTTTAAAGTGAAAAAGCTTTTTTAACACGTTTAACAGGACGGTCTTTGTAGCTCCGCCCCTAATGTCCAAAATCTTAGAAATGTCCTAAAATCCTTGAAATGTCCTAAAATCCCTGAAATGTCCTTAAATCTTAAAAATGTCCTTAAATCCTAAAAGCGTCCTAAAATCTGAAAAATGTCCTAAAAATTGTATTAAAATCAAATTTTCCTGCTTCAGTTTTTCAAACTTTAAATGAAAAATCTTTCTGCTGAACTTCACTTTTCTTTAGATTTTAATGAAACTTTTTCATGATTCAGCAAAAAATACAAACAGGATTCAGTTGGTAAAAACACACAATGGCCAAAAGTATATGGACACCCGTTGTATGATTTAAGCCTGCAGACAGAGTTAAGAGACTGACATGAAAAAAAAATTTTAACTCTGGAAAACATCTGAAACAGGTTTTATCTGAGCGGACAAACACACAACAGGAAGCGGGTCACCCTGATCCAGATCTAAATATCAAAATAAAGTTGATTAAAATCATTGACCACATTTGAAATGTTTGTACAGAGATGTGATGGCTCTGACAGGAAGTGTGTGTGTGTGTGTGTGTGTGTGTGTGTGTGTGTGTGTGTGTGTGTGTGTGTGTGTGTGTGTGTGTGTGTCAGTATGTGTGTGTGTGTGTGTGTGTGTGTGTGTGTGTGTGTGTGTCAGTATGTGTGTGTGTGTGTATGTCAGTCAGTATGTGTGTGTGTGTGTGTCAGTCAGTATGTGTGTGTGTGTGTGTGTCAGTCAGTATGTGTGTGTGTGTGTGTGTGTGTGTGTGTGTGGAGGGTTGACAGGAGTTTGGTTTCGGTGGTTTTTCTCGGTTCAGCTGCTGGTTTCATGTGTTCACTGAAGTTTCTGACCTGAAACTTTGAGCAGAGGCGACTCAAAGTGTCTCCGCATCATTACTGCGTTTGACTTCACAAAATACTGAAAGAACTAAACTGTCTGTCAAACGCAGAGAGACGTCTCTGTGTCAACACTACAACACTGAGACTCAACCTACGGCCTGCGGGCCAAACCTGGACACTGATATGGGTCCCGATGAAGCCCCTGATGTCCCAAAATCTGAGAAATGTCCTAAAATATTAAAAATGTATAAATATCCTAGAAATTTTCGAAAATAATAAAAATGTCCCAAATCCTAGAAACATCCTAAAATCCTTAAAATGTCCTAAAATATTAAAAAATGCTCTAAATACTAGAAATATCCAAACATCCAACAAATGTCCTACGTAAAATACTAAAAATGTTCTTAAATCCTAGAAATCTCCTGGAATCCTAAAAACTTCCTAAACTTCTAAAAACGGCCCAAAATCCGTAAAATGTCCCAAAGTCTGAAAAATGTCCCACAGTCAAGTGGCAGCTGCGCTGGCCTGCTGTCGCTCTGCAACAAGACAGAGCGAGCTCACCTAAAATCTTATGAAGTCGTACCTTTTGCACTTCTTTTTTTTTTGCTTTGATGGAAGAAGAATCAACGTTGATTTGTACTCACAGTATTTGTACTCACAGTATTTGTACTCACAGTAAAACACCGAACGTGTCGCTCTGATGTAAAAACAGATCAAGTTTTCTCTCCACAGTTTCTTACTTTGAGTCGTCGGCCTGTCGGAG
>NC_142199.1:680000-735000 GCF_026936395.1 Plectropomus leopardus | reverse complement strand
TGTTGATATGCATGATTGTGTGTGTGTTCATGTGACTCTGAGGATCTGAAAGACACAAAGGAAGTCTGGTTACTGACATTGTGATCTGTTGTGATAATGGACTCTGAGGAGTTCGGATATAAGGAAACACTGAATCGGGGGACGCTGTTGTCTCTCCGTGGACACCTGACTTGTTACACGTTGTATAACAGAACAGAACATTTAGCAGTTTTTCTTCGCGTGTTTTCGCATGAAATTTTCACCAATAACTGGAAGTTGCGTGCAAATGCTGCCCAAGAAATATGACGTAATTCGGCCAGATGGGGGCGCTGTAATTAAGAATGAAAGATTTGGGGGCATCGGCAGCTCAGTGGATAGAGCGGGCGCCCCATGTACAGAGTCTGAGTCCTCGCAGCAGTCGCGGGTTCGACTCCGGCCTCGACCCTTTGCTGCATGTCGTCCCCTTTCTGTCCCCCTTTCACACGAATACTCTGTCCCATCAAATAAAGGACAAAAAAGCCCAGAAATATCTTTGGAAGAGTCAAAGATTCGACTGTTAAAAGGTCATTAAAAAACAACTTATTTCCCGTAAACCGTGAATCTGATTTGTGTCAAATTTTCTGTGGATCAATTCTGGACAAAACGTATCAAAATTCTTCAAGAGCTCGTTGATATCTCACTGTAGTTGTAATTTTTAGTTTCGATAACCGTTGGATCAATCATCACGAATCGTGCAGGAATTCATCTCAACACGAACCTGAAACGTTTGTTCAAACTCACGACGAGGGGTCGCCACAAGCGCAAAAAAAGGGCGTGGCAGACCACAAATCCGACTATAAATCCGAAACTGTTTGTCCAATCATTACAAAATGTGCAGGATATGTTTGTGCCGTAGCTCTTCACAAAATTTGGCCATAAATCAATGACTGTTTGTACAAATAGCTCCAGACTCTGTGTGCATATTTTACTAAGCAATTTCAGATTGTCCCTAAAATGTTGCTGCAATGTTGCAACAAGAAGCAACATTGTTGCTGGAGCTGGACAGTTGGAGCCGCTGTTTCTACTGATTTGACTGGTTTAAATATTATTTATCTATTATTCATTTATTGATGGCTACTTATTTAATTTAATTTTCATCTGTTATTAATTATATTTTACTTAATGTTATGAAATTTATTTTATTTATTTCTTTATCAGCTATGAATCAATTTTGTTAATTTTATTTGCACAATTTGATTGTTTTGAAAAATCTGTTATTAATTGTATTTTATGTCTTTTTATCTGTTATAAATTGATTGTATTTATTTTTACCGTCATTAAATTTATTTTATTGAATTGTTTATGCAAATAATTTTTTATTTATGTTTATCTGTCATATTTTAATCCATTTTTATCTTTTATTAATTTATTTTATTTACTTTATAATTTTATACATGTATTTTATTTATCTTCTGTTAATTTATTTCCACATTTTGTTAATTTTATTTTATTTCCTTCATAAGTAATCTTAAAAAAAAAATACTGGTTTGAACTAAAATGTCCGACCATGTAGATGATGATCTTTATTTTGTGACGCCACGTCGACCACACAGCCGCTGTGTGTGTGTGTGTCTCTGTGTGTCTGTGTGTGTGTGTGTGTGTGTCTCTGTGTGTCTCTGTGTGTGTGTGTGTGTGTGTGTGTCTCTGTGTGTCTCTGTGTGTGTGTGTGTGTGTGTGTGTGTGTGTGTGTGTGTGTGTGTGTGTGTGTGTGTGTGTGTCTCTGTGTGTGTGTGTGTGTGTGTGTCTCTGTGTGTCTCTGTGTGTGTGTGTGTGTGTGTGTGTGTGTCTCTGTGTGTGTGTGTGTGTGTGTGTGTGTGTGTGTGTCTCTGTGTGTGTGTGTGTGTGTGTGTCTCTGTGTGTCTCTGTGTGTGTGTGTGTGTGTGTGTGTCTCTGTGTGTGTGTGTGTGTGTGTGTGTGTGTCTCTGTGTGTGTGTGTGTGTGTGTGTGTGTGTGTGTCTGTGTGTGTCTCTGTGTGTGTGTGTGTGTGTGTGTGTGTGTGTGTGTGTGTCTCTGTGTGTCTCTGTGTGTGTGTGTGTGTGTGTGACTCAGTGTGAACGTGTGATAAGAGGACTCTTCTGAGAATTCACACCCGGAGACCATCGTCTTCTCTTAAAGACACGCCTCCACGTTCTCACAACTTTGCATGAAAATCAACACAAATTATACAAAATATTGTTTTGTATTAAGATATTTTCCAAAAGTTTCAGTTTGCTTCGGCGTCATATACAATCTTTTTTTAAAGAGTTTTTCAGATTTGTAGAGAGAACAAAATTCCTTTTAACCCTTTAAAACCTGGATGGACTTCAGTTTTTTTTAAAAGCATCGAAAAGACAATCAGCAAATCGCAAAACATTGATCTTATTTTAAAAGGTGACAAAAAACAACCTGAAAATTCATTTTCATTCATTTTCATTCATTTTAATTAAAGAGAGAGAAGAAAATGATCAAAAACGGGTAGAAACTATATTTATTATTATTAGAATTATATATTCAAAAGATATTACAGCATATATAATTTTAAAAAATTTTTTAGTACTTTTTTTCAGGTCTTTTTCTTGTTTTTATTTTCCTTTTTACTTTAATTTAATTTTGTTTTATTTTATTTTATGATTTGTTGCCGTTTTTTGGACGTCTTTTTAAATTGCCCGTTTCTTTTGTCCTGTTCTTTTAGATTGATCGATTTATTTTTATTCATACAGAAACGAAGCCGATTTGCTGCATTTCAAAGGTTTAAACGTTGACATGAAACAGTCACATTTGTTATTATCTCTCTGTTTTTGCAGCGTAACGTTCAAACCGCTGAAACTCGGTAAAGTGATCAGAAACAGCTTCTCTGTTTTTCAGCATTTTAGCGTCAAAAACTAAACGAGCAAAAAGTGTGAATGAAAGCGAGCAGAGAGGAAACGTTTAATTAGAAATAAAATCCGCTCTCACCTCAAAGATCAGCGACTGCAGCTGACTGTGACGCCCTGTGTGTGTGTGCGTGTGTGTGTGTGTGTGTGTGTGTGTTCAGGATGTGGTCACGGTCTTCCTCTCTCGGTCGCCTCTCTGCTTCTTCCTCACGGTGACGATGTCAGCGGCCGCTGAGACGAAACGAGCAGCTGATATTTGGCTCCTGGACGGTGCTCTGTGATTGATTTAGGTTTTAAAATTGTTGCACGGAATTTTTTAATCTGTTATTTATTAGTTTTTGTTTATTTTTTTCTTGTGTTTATTTTATTTTTGAAGTAGTGAAATTATTGATTTATCTATTAATAATATATTTTATTCATTTGATTTCCACAATTTTTTTTTTATTTTTTCAGTTTAATTTTTTAAGGTTGTTTGTTTGTATTTTACCAGATAATTCTTTTTCTATTTGATTAAATTTTATTTATTAATAATCTGGTATTAATTTTATTTTTATTTAATCTTGTTAATAATTTCTTCTACCAGATTATTTTATTTTATTTGTATTCATTTTGTTTTCTGTTCTGCCATTTATTTCATTTGAAGATTTTATGTCACTTTGTTTTTTGGGTCACTTATTGTTTTTGTCAGTTGTTAATTTTAGTAATTAATTTATTTATTAATGTCAGATACTACTTTTATTTAATTATTTTGTATGTATTCATTTTCTATTCTTATTTTTTATTTATTTATTTTTGTTATTTAAATTTTTAATTAAATTACATTTAATTTATCATCATTATCTTCGTCATCTTTATTTTTATTTATTTATTTTTTTTTATTAAATTAATTTCTCGTTAAAGCGACTTTTCCTGGAGGTCGGAACCTTTCTCAGGCAGGTCGCAGCGCAGCCCGGTGCCTTCAAAGCGTGGCACCGAGGTCAGAACTAAACCGGAAAGTCATCAGCTTCAAGGGTATTACCCTTCAGAATAAGAGCACAGAATAAGAACATCACTTTTTTCTTATTTTAATGAAGAAAACACCGATTTACCACAATAAAGTCATGTATTTAATGATAACGGACCAGAATTATAAAACAGTATAATAACATTTATTTTAATACACAATTAATATGATAAATAAATTAGAAAAGCTTTCTGCAGCAGAATTATATTTTTTAATTATCCTTAAACTGCAAAATGTAAAAATAAGTTTTAATATGAACAAAATAGATTATAGATAAATAAATGCTAATAAAATTATTAATGTTTAGCATTAGAATTTAAAATCTTTATGTATATTTACTTTTGCTGAGTAAATATTTAATTTTTAATTTTATTCTTAAGTTCCTAAAGTTATTTTCTCGTTAAATATTTTTTTTTCTGTAGCACAAGGCTAATAGTTTTATTTTATTTCACATACTTTTATTTATTTATTCATTTTTGGTGTGACACTATATCGCTTTCATTTTGAAGTTTATCAGCGGAAGTTTGGCAGCGGAAGTAGTCCGTCCTGTTTATCGTCCGTCTTCGCGCCGGTCGCTCTTCAGTTCAGGTCAGTGAGAGAAAAACAAACAAACAAACAAACCTTCGTGTTTATTTTCTTTGTTGTTTGTTGTCTGTTTATTTGTTTGTTTTCGGATGTTTGTTTCAATGTAAAAAGTCAAAGTTTTATTTTGGTTTTCAGGGAAATCTTTCCGGCGGAGCTAAATGCTAAATGCTAACAGACAGGATGCTAACTGTGGTCATTTTTTTTCCAAATAGTTTAAGTAAATATTATTAAAAATATTTAATTAAATTTAACAAAAACTCACCTTTTTTAATTTTTTAATTTTTTTTGACATCAACGAATTAAACTGAACTAATGTTGTTTCATTGATTTATTTTTATCCTTTATTAATTTAATAAGAAATCAAACTATTATCAGATAACAAACAATTAATATTAAATTAATGACAATTACAAATAAAAAAATAATAACAGATTCAAAAAAATCAATTTATAATAGATAAACAAAAATTACAAAATAAATAAAGATAAAGCAAAAATATAATAAGAGTAATTTTAAAACAAAATAAAATAAAAGCAATTAGAGATAAAAAAAAATAGAATAAATTCATTACAACTAAAAAGTAAATACAATCAAATGAATAAAGATAAAAGAGTTAATAAAACACAGTTAATAATAGAAAATAAAATGAAATTAGTCAAAAAAAATTTTAAATTATTACCGTTATAACTTAATTGAAATTATATTAATTAAAGACAATATAAATTAAAGTTAATAAATAATATAAACTTTGTCATCGCTAAAAAGTGAAATTAAATTAATAACATCAGATTAACAACACAAAATTAATCAAATGAATCAGAAAAATAAATATAATATAAAAAGAATTACAGAAGTAAAGTTAGTTACTGAAAATAAAATCTGTTTGATTAAATTAAAACTTTAAAAAATAAAATGTATATTTTTTATTTTCAACAGTTTTCTCTTCAGTGAATATTTTTCGTCTTCGTCTTGTTCCAGATGCGTCCAGCAGGTGGCGGTGAGGACGCTGACTGAAGGACGCCATGCTGTCTCCCCTCAGGAGGACGCTGTCCCTCGCTGTGTGCAGGACGTCGTCCTCCAGCGGCGGCGCTGCGGGGCCGCTGTCCTTCGACGGCGGCGGCGCTGCGGGGCTGGTCCTGCGCTCGCGGTCCACAGACGTGTTCCAGAACCTGGCTCTGGAGGACTGGATCGAGGCCAACGTGGACCTGCAGCGTCGCGGCGTGCTGCTGCTGTGGAGGAACCGTCCCGCCGTGGTCATCGGGCGCCATCAGAACCCGTGGAGCGAGTGCAACCTGCCGGCCATGAGGCGGGCGGGGGTTCCTCTGGCCCGCAGGCGCAGCGGCGGTGGGACCGTCTTCCACGACCTCGGGAACCTCAACCTGACGTTCTTCACGTCCAAGACGGCGTATGACCGCCAGAGGAACCTGCGTGTCGTCACCGACGCTCTGCGGCGGCTCAGACCGCAGCTGGACGTGCGCGCCAGCGACAGACTCGACATTGTTCTCGACGGACGCTTCAAGATCTCAGGTAGGACGGGACAGGTAGACTACAAATCCCAGAGTGCACTGCAGCCCACACGTGTCGTCCGTGTTCACAGGAAGTGCGTCCAGGCTGAGCAGGAAGTCGTCGTACCATCACTGCACGCTGCTGCACTCTGCCGACCGCTCCGCCCTCAGCGACCTGCTCCGCCCCTCGTGCCCCGGTATCCATAGCAACGCCACGCCCAGCGTCCCCTCGCCCGTCGCCAACCTGCAGGACCACGCCCCCTCGCTGCAGTGGGAGGAGCTTCTGGACGCGCTGGAGCAGCAGTACAACGCAGGTAACCACGGAAACACGCCAAAGATCATATGTGTGACCTCACCATCGTCGTGACAACCCACTGCAATGAGACCGAAACGAACGGACAGACAAATAAATAAATAAACCTATGAAATTAATAAATAAATCAAATATGCTCATGAAATACGTAAATATGCCGATAAAAAACAAAATTAAATCAAATAAATAAATAAATTCAAATAATCAAATATGCCTTTGAAATAAATCAACATATCCATCAAATAAATCTACCGATGAAAAAGGTTCATACATAAATAAATCTATAAATAAATAATAAATAGGGCTGTGAAATAATAAAACTAGACGAATATATCCATGAAATAAAATTAGATTAAAAAAATATTCCCATGTGATAAATAAATAATGTGCCTCTGAAAAACAAGATGAAATAAATAAATAAATGTGGTTTTAGAAATTATACGTATATAATTCTGAAATGAATGAGTTTATAAAATAACTAAATAAATAAAATGAATGAATAATTTCAGGAGGCTCATTTAAAACAGCCGCTGCTGTTGCCATGGAAACATGCTGTCCCTGTGCAGGAGTCTGTTGTAAATAAAGTTGTGACGGGTTTGAAGAGCCCTCCTGTGACATCACTCCTCTGTGACCCGCAGAGTTCGGCTTCGGCGCCGCCTCCGCGCTCGTCGACCCGGACGACGAGGCGGCGTTCCCGGGAATCGGCCGGTGCGCGGCGGAGCTGCGCGGCTGGGACTGGACGTTCGGCAAGACGCCCAAATTCAGCGTCCGGACCGTCCTGGAGCTGAGGGACGATGTGACGGGCGCCCGCGGCTCCGCCCGCCTGCAGCTGGAGGTGAAGAGCGGCGCGATGGAGCGCTGCGAGCTGGACGTCCCCGCCGACTGGCTGCCGCGGCGGCTGAGCGGCGAGCTGAGCGGCGCGCTGCAGGGAGAGCGCTTCTGCCGCCGGAGCGCCGCCGCAGCTGCCTGCGCGCTGCTGAGGACGCAGAGCGGACAGCTGCGGCGCCGACTGAGCGCGCTGTGTGACGCCGTGCTGACGGCCATGGGCTGAAAAAAACGCTGTTTACGAAATCATACTTTGTTTGTTTGTTTGTTTGTTTGTTTTTCTCAGGTTTGCATATCACAATGACCGAAACGTTTTTGTTGGTTTGGACAAAAAAAAAAAGACTTTAAAGACATTTTTTAAACTACTTTCTGATGTTTTATAAACCAAAATAAATAATAAATATTAAAAATAATATGAGTAATAAATATTAGAAATAATCTTGTTAGTTGCAGCGTGGAGACTTTTCTGTAACGTTGGTGCTAAATAGTACAAAAGTGCCTTAATATGGAATAATTATTCAGTCAGTATTGAATAAATAAATAAATAGATAAGCCACTGAGATCAATCAAGCAGGTGATTAATAAATTTGGCAAAGAAATTAATTTTGAAATAATTTGACAATGCAATAAATGTGGAATTAGAAAATTTAAAAAAATCCCCTGAAATACATGAATAAATATGAAAACAAAATCAATGCATCAGGTTATGAATTAAATAATTAAGAAATAAATAAGCCTATGAATGAATTCCTTACATAAATATATGAAGCAATACAAATATAGATACATCAATTTGGTATTAGAAATTAATTAATTAAAAAAAGTTAATTAAAAAAAACAAATTATGAAAAAACAATAATTAATAATAATAAAATAAATAATATTAAAAAGAAGAACCATGCTTCTGAAATGAAAATGGGTATAATGTAAATAAATATGGCTATGAAGTAAATAAACGTAACTATAAATAAATATGCCGGTTAGAAGAAGTCCTAAAATAAATAAATGAAACAATAAAATTATTTTTAAAATGGGAATTCATGAAAAAAAAAAAAAAGCTTTCGCACTGGCCTTTTTGTCAATAATTTATTACCGGTCAAAGTTAATCTCTTATTATCGATCACTTAAAATATTTGGGGGATTAAAACCCGAAATTGCAAATAAAAACGTTAAAGTCCTCTTCACGAGTCGTGTCGCAGCGCGCATGCGCAGCACGGCAGCTTGGAGCCACGCGCTGCTGGGAGATCTGACGAAGAGCGGAGAAGAAACAAGAGGTGTTACTCTGATGGTTTCTCCTCCAACCAAATCTTTGTGCAAGAATCGCAAACATTGTCATGCTGTTTTCCACTGAAATAGTGTTTTACGTGGTTTTTACTTCAGATTTATTTAAAATGCATTCATATTTTATTTTATGTTATAGAATAATAATTCTAATCATTTTGCAGTTACTGCCTCGTAAATTAATTGAACTGCCGATTGTTGTGTGGGACATCTATTAGATGTGAAATGTGGAAAAATGAAATAAATAAACAAGAAAAATAAAAAGATTAATTAATAATAACTACAGAGAAAAGACACTGACACATGTATACATTTGGTCAGCTGTTTATAATATTTTGGTCAATAAAGTGACATTCAGATTTTTATTCAAATACATTACTCATCAGTCTATTCAATTCCTTTTTGATATTTACAACATTATCTTAGAATTAGTTTCTTCATTTTAAAAAAATTGCTAAGGTCATTTATAATGTTTTTGAGTTCATAAATATTTTTCATATTTGTAAAAGGTGTTTTATATTTAGAAATTACACATAAACAATAGTGACATATACTGACCTCCATATAGTGGGGGGAAATCAATAACAAAATAATAATAAATATTTTAGGTTTTTTTTTAAATTGGTATTTTATTTATTTTTATTTTTCTCCCATCAGAGGTCTGCGCTCAGTCTGTAATGTGTACTCCTTGAATGTCAGCAACAACAACAACAATAATAATAATAGTCATAATAATAATGATAATGATAATGATAATAATATAGACACAATAGAAATATTCAAAAAGATATTTATTTATTTTGACGTCCTGCACGTCATCGGTTTCTGTGGAAACAGCCGCGCGCTCACAGCTCGGTGGTTGCCGGGAAACGCAGCGGAGTGAGCCCTCCTCGTGTGTCCGCCTCGAGGCGATCTGTGAGTGGATGTGAGCCGTCGGTGCGGCGGAGAGAGAACCGGAGAACCGGAGAACCGCAGCGGCAGCATGGGCAAGAAACAGAAGAAGTCCGGGGAGGACAGGTACGGAGAACCCCACCTGGGAGTTACGAGCCACCTGAGCACGTAGACACCGGACCCGCGGGAACTTTGTTGCCGCGCGAGCCCCTCAGAGCCGGGCCCGGTTAGCCGTTAGCCGTTAGCTCAGCGGCTAGCAGCTAACCACGAGTCAGAGTCGGAGTGACGGTGATGTTCAACCGGACAGACTTAATGACACAACACCGGCTGGCACGCGCTCACCTGTGCGCACCTGAGCTCGCACGAGCCCGCTCACAGCGCTCAAGGTGTTAGCTTCAGGAGCGATTAGCCTAGCTTAGCTTAGCGTTAGCTGCCCGAGAGCCGGTTGTTAGCTGCTCTCAGAGCCCAGCTCCCAGCGTCAGACCGGGCTTTCAACCTCGACCGGCCGCCCGCACGGGCACCGTCGCCGGCCTGGCGCTGCCCTCGCACCCGGGGAGGCTAGCTGCTAATGCTAACCAGGAGGGGGGCTGACCGCAGGAGCTACGCTAGCTGTTAGCATCTGTTATCGGCTCAGAGGGAGAGAGGCTAACAGCAGGCTGATGTAACTGCTGATAGGACGCTAGCTCCAGTAGCAGTACTGTAGTTCTCATGGGAGATGTACTACAGTTCTGGCAGAAGATGTACTGTAGTACACTAGCAGTGTTGCAGTTTTAATAGTAAATATACTCTAACACTGCAGTAGGACTGTAGTTTTAGTAGTAAATATATTATAGTCCTAGTAGATGTGCTTAAGTATAGTAGCAGTATTGTAGTTCTAATAGTATATCTACCATTGTACAGTAGCACTGTGGTTCTTGTAATATATATATTGTCATCTTAGTAGACGATGTACTATAGTACAATAGCAGTGTTGTGGTTCTCGTAGTAGAAATACTGTACTTCTAGCAGCAGATGTACTGTAGTACAGCCGCAGTGTTGCAGTTCTAATAGTATATATACTATAATACAGTTGTAGACTTGTATGTTTGGATACACGTTATTTCTAATAGTAGTATTGTAGTTCTGGTAGTAGAAATACTTCAGTTCTCAGAGATTCAAACGTGTGCGAGGGAAAAAAAACTCTCTAAAGTTTTGAATTTATGAGTTAAATGTTGGATATTTTCGAGGAATGAAACTGTAGTTTTCCGAGTGAAAATACTCAGATTTTCTCTACAAGAAGAAAGTCAGATTTTGGTTAAGATGGGAGAGTGAAGCGTGTGAGGAAACGCGCAGATAAAGCCGCTCTTCTCTGAGACTGTGTGGAGCTCAGCTGGCATCAGAGGGGCTGATGGGAAATAAAAGGCCGTGGACAGAGAGAGTGCCGAGTCGGCGGCTTTTTGTTGTGAGAGCTGCGACTCACAGAGCGGCTCTCCGGCTCGGCCTGCAGACCACGCGTCGATCGCTGATTATTGATCCACTGATTGACTGATTGATGATGTCGTCGTTGTGTCCTCAGTGCCAAAGACGACGGCGTGGACATCGACGCCCTGGCTGCAGAGATCGAAGGCGCCGGAGCCTCCAAGGAGCCCAAAGGGAAGAAGAAGAAGAAGGGAGCCAAGAGGGACGACTTCGAGTACGACACCGCTCCTCCTCCTCCTCTCTACTCCTCTCTCCTCCTCTCCCCTCCTCTCTCCTCCTCCTCCTCTCTTCCACCTCTCTCCTCATCCTCCTCATCTCTTCCACCTCTCTCCTCATCCTCCTCATCTCTTCCTCTCTCCTCCTCCTTCTCCTCTGTCCTGCTCCTCTCCTCCTCTCTCCTCCCCTCTCCTCCTCCCCTCTCCTTTGCTCCTCTCCTCCTCTCTCCTCCCCTCTCCTTTGCTCCTCTCCTCCCCTCTCCTCCTCTCCTCCTCTCCTCCTTCTCCTCTGTCCTCCTTCTCTTCCTCTCTCCTCCTCTGTGTAACCTGTGTGTGTTTGTCCTCCTGCAGTGAGGAGGACATCCTGAAGGAGCTGGAGGAGTTGTCTTTGGAGACGCACGGAGGCAAAACAAAGGTAATAATATTAATAAGATCGTTAATGTAAAACTGTAAGAAAACAACAGAGAATCAAAAACACTAAACAAACGTTTACAGTAAAATATGAGAAAAGTAAAAAAAAAACAAAGTAAAAACTGTAAGTTAGTTAGTTATAAAAAATCAAATAAATCAAATGAAACATTTGTTAATAATAATAATGATCATGAAAAAGTAAAATACTTAAAAAATTAGTAAAATACAAATGAAATCTCTGAGTAAGTTCTGATCAGGTCTGCACATTAATACTCACCATGATTGTGATAACAGCTGCTCACAGCGTGAGGAATATCTGCAAAACTACGGCTCAAAATCCACGATGTTAAAACTGCGTCTTTTTGAAACTGTGCAGAAAGCCGACGCCGCTGACGAGGCCGAGGCCATCGAGCCGCCAAAACCAGAGAAGAAGAAGACCAGGAAGGGCAAGAAGGGCGGCGCCAGCCCCGAAGATGAGGAGGGCGACGAGGGCGAAGGTCAGGTGGACGGAGAGAGGAACGGAGAGCAGAAAGACAACAAGAAGGTGAGGATCTCCTGTTAACCCCCGAGGACCCGCCTTTTCTTCTTTCATGAAGTTTATTTATAACCAACATCAGTCCTAATCGTGTTTTAGATGAAAACAAAACTCAAAAACAGATTTATTTTCAATACTTTTTTCTACCACACGCTCTGTGCAGTTCTTCATCATCACAGCCGGGATCATCGATCATGAGCAGCAACAGTGAAGTTTTATACATTATTATCGATCTACAACTGATCAGAATTTGGTGTTCAAAGGTCAAGGTCACAAGATTGTCCCTTCTGAGCCTCCATACTTTAACGTTTCTGTTCCCGTCTTCAGGCGCCTCCTGCTGCTCCTCCCTCTGACTCCGATGACGACAGCGGCTCACGTTCTCGCCGCAACACAAAAGGAGGCAAAAAATCTCCGATGTCTGACGAAGACGAGGACAAAGGCGTGAGAAGGGGAGGAGGAGGGAAGGAGGAGGACAGGTCAGAGGACGAGGACGAGGAGTTCCCCTCCAGGAGGGACAAGAAGAAGAAGAACAAAGGCAAAGCGGCAAAGGCGGACAGCGAGGACGAGGAGGAGGAGGAGGAGGGAGGAGGCTTCAAGATGAAGACGGCGGCGCAGAAGAAGGCGGAGAAGAAGGAGAGGGAGAAGAAGAAGAAGGAGGAGGAAAGGCTGAAGCAGAAGAAGCTGAAGGAGAAGGAGGGCAGCGTGGAGCCCAAGAAAGAGCCAGAGAAGAAGACGGCGGCAGAGGCCACGCCCCCTCAGGTTGCTCCACCTCTTGCGGCGGCGGAGGAGCAGGAAGGGGCGGAGCCAGCAGGTGAAGGTAAGACGGCAACACAGCAGGGAACAAATTATCCTTTTAGAGCAGCTGATGTTCACAGAGCCGCCTGATACTACGTCAACATGATACTTCAGAAACACCTTGAGGGAATTTCTTCAGATTTGGCACAAACGTCCACTTGGACTCAGGAATTAACTGGTTTTAATTTGGTGGTTGAAGGTCAAGATCACTGTGTCCGTATCATTTGTCAATGTCGTTTGTCAAGAACGCCTTGTGGGAATTTCTTCCAATTCTGCACAAACGTCCACACCAAGTCAAAAATGAACTAAATAGACTTTGGTGGTCAAAGGTCACTGTGAACTCGGGTTCGTCTCATTCTCGTTAACACGATATCTCTAAAAAACCTCGCAGGGATTAAAAAATAAATAAAAAATTGGCACAAACGTTCACTTGATGACCAATAAGAATTGTAGTTTTTGAAAATGTCACTTTTTTTTCTTCAGAGGAGGCCGAGGGAGACAAGAAGAAGAAAGACAAGAAGAAGAAGAAGGGGGAGAAGGAGGAGAAGGAGAAGAAGAAGGGACCCAGTAAAGCCACAGTGAAGGCCATGCAGGAGGCTCTGGCCAAGATGAAGGAGGTGAGGCATTCTGGGAAATGTAGTCCTGGAGCTGTGATGAGAGTCATGTCTTTAACAGTCACTGTGTGTCTGTAGGAGGAGGAGCGAGCCAAGAGGGAGGAGGAGGAGCGTCTGAGGAGGCTGGAGGAGCTGGAGAAGCAGAGGCAGGAGCAGGTAAACACACCTCCTCCGTCTTTTTATACGTCCTCCATCTGTCTGCGTCCTCTGTGACCTTTGACCCTCTGTCCTCCTCCTGTAGGAGCGCCTGGAGCTGGAACGCAAGGAGAAGAAGAAGCAGAAGGAGAAGGAGAGGAAGGAGCGTCTGAAGAAGGAGGGCAAGCTGCTGACTAAAGCTCAGAGGGAGGCGCGAGCTCGGGCCGAGGCCACGCTAAGACTGCTGCAGGCTCAAGGTGAGACGCTCTCCACACGTCTCAGGACGTCCTCCTCTTTGTCTGTCCTCCTCTCTGTGTCTATCCCTGAAGGCTCAGGGTGAGACATCATCCTCAGGACATGAGACGTCTTTCTCCCTGTCTGTCCAACTCTCTCTCTGTCCTCTTTTTTTTAAATTATTCTTTCTACCCTCTGTTCTTCCTCCTCTTTTTATGTCTTTCTCCTCCTCTTTTACAGTATTGACAGTATGTTTACTCCTCAGTATTGACAGTATGTTTACTCCTCAGTATTGACAGTATGTTTACTCCTCAGTATTGACAGTATGTTTACTCCTCAGTACTCAGTATTGACAGTATGTTTACTCCTCAGTACTCAGTATTGACAGTATGTTTACTCCTCAGTACTCAGTATTGACAGTATGTTTACTCCTCAGTACTCAGTATTGACAGTATGTTTACTCCTCAGTACTCAGTATTGACAGTATGTTTACTCCTCAGTACTCAATATTGACAGTATGTTTACTCCTCAGTACTCAGTATTGACAGTACTTGTACTTCTCAGGTGTTGAAGTGCCATCCAAAGACTCGATGCCAAAGAAGAAGCCGGTTTACGGGGACAAGAGGAGGAAGAAGCCCAACGCTCAGACTCCTGAGGGTAACCTCCTCACCACTCCTCATTGCTCCTCACTGCTCCTCACTGCTCCTCACTTACCCTCATTGCTCCTCATTGCTCCTCACTGCTCCTCACTTACCCTCATTGCTCCTCATTGCTCCTCACTGCTCCTCACTTAACCTCATTGCTCCTCATTGCTCCTCACTGCTCCTCACTTACCCTCATTGCTCCTCACTGCTCCTCACTGCTCCTCACTGCTCCTGCAGATGGCGGGGTCCGCCACTGCTGCCAGTCAAACAAATAAAACTAAAAACCTTCTCTGTCCTTTGTAGAAACTTCAGAGGTGACTTCGCCGACGTCGGAGACGCCAGAGCCCGTTGCCATGGAGACGGAGGCGGAGACACCGGCAGCTGCAGAGCCAGGTGAGTCTGCAGGAGACAGGAAGTGGAGAATGTACGGTGACGATCAGGGTTTATGGTCATGATGTTGACCTCCTCCTCCTCCTGTGTGCAGAGGTGAAGCCAGAAGCAGCTGTGGACGACTGGGAGGCCATCGCCACCGATGAGGAGAAAGGTGAGGAAAAAAACGATATCAGCCAAAGAAAAACCCCAGAGCGCTCTTTAATTTCTACCGGTGATTAACCCTTTAGTGACTGTTTTGGTTCATTTTAGTCTCTGTCCTTCTTCCTGTTGTGATAATTGTGTGTGTGTTGATGCATGTGTCCTAAATGTAGTCCAGATTGTGTATCTGAGTGTAATCAGTGAATTTGCAGCTCAGCTCCTACAATAAGTCTAAAATACACTGTGGAAACTAAATAGTTACATTCAGACTGTTCTGGTCCAAAAATGCTCCATTGAAACCCATTCAAACTGACATTTTTGATCCCACAGCCATCAGAGCAGAAAAACAGGACTTGTATTATTTCTGGGTGTCATTCTGGGCTTTTGACTCTGAATTTGTCATTTTGACTATTTTCCACCTGATGAGGTCATTTTGACCATATTTGGCATATGGAGGAAATACATGCTATTTCCACTAGGTGACCTGTCACAGTCAGTGTGCCAAATATGCATGTAGTATATTGAAAATAATTCATTTTTTGTGTTTTCTTAAATCTAAAAACATAGTGGCATCATGACAAAAAATTAGGACTGATGCTGGTTTGAAAATTAAGATAATAAGATAATAATTTGAATGTATAATATTTTTTACAGCCTGATTTTGAGAAGTGCATTTTGTGCGCAGAGCGACGTGAGTGTGTGATATTAAGGCGGATTTTGAACTCTTTTGAATTCTTCAGATAATTCTGACTAAAATTTGGCACAAACATCCACTTGGAATCAACAATGAACTGATTAGATTTTGGTGGTCATAGGTCACCGTGACCTTGCATCCATCTTATTCTTGTGAACGTGATATCTGAAGAACCCCTTGAGGGAATTTCCTCAAATTTGGCACGAATGTCCTCTTAGGCAAAGTATCCATCCCTTTTTCCTGTATCCCAAAATCTTTAAATATCTTATTGTATCCGATCAGGGGTCAAAACCTCCAAAATATTCAATCATTCAGATAAAAGAAACCTAAAAATAAAAACAGCTCAGAAACTAAAACCAGAAATTTATCACAATCCTTGTCCTCAAGAGTGATTTGACATTTTTGTACAGCGTTTATTTTCACAGAAAGTGACAGCAGTGTTTAAACTTTTCAGAGCTGAAGAAAGTCCACATCGAGGTGAAGGAGGACGTCACGGCTCCACCTCAGCCTACGGGCAGCGAGGAAGACGAGGAGGACGAGGAGGAGGACGAAGAGGAGGAGGAGGACGAGGAGGAAGATGAGGAGGAGGAGGACGAGGAGGAGAGTGAGGAAGAGAAGGAGAAAGAGGTCGCGACGACGGCGGTGAGTCAGGGGAAGAGGAGGGCGGCGAAGGAGAGCGAGGACGAGAGCAGCGAGAGCGACGAGGATGACGGCAGGACCAAGGAGGAGCGGCGGTACGACCGGGCAAAGAGGAGGATCGAGGTGAGAGGAGCTCGGGAGGAGTTGGAGCTCGTCTCCTCTGTACGCCGTCTCTGACTGACAACGTGTTTCCGTGTGTTTCCGTGTGTTTCCATAGAAACGGAGAGCGGAGAACCTGAAGAACGTGGACCTGGACAGACTGAGAGCTCCGGTGGTCTGTGTGCTCGGACACGTGGACACGGGGAAGACCAAGATCCTCGACAAGGTGACACTCACTGTTTACTTTTTGTTGTTTCCTCTTTACTGTGTAGTTTTTATTGTTCAATATTTTCTGTTTATTGATTCTTTACAGTCTGATTACTATTTATTAACTGTTTACTGACTGTTTACTGTTTATTGTTTACTGATCATTTATAGTTTACTAATTTTTTACTACTTGTTTGTTCACTATTTATTGCCCATTTGTTGTTTACTGTTACCTGACTGTTATTTGTTACTGTTAGCCAAAAAGTTCCTGTAAGCCAAAAATTAGCAGACTGTTATCGTTAGCTGTTAGCAGACTATTATCGTTAGCTGTTAGCAGACTGTTATCGTTAGCTGTTAGCAGACTATTATCGTTAGCTGTTAGCAGACTGTTATCGTTAGCTGTTAGCAGACTGTTATCGTTAGCTGTTAGCAGACTGTTATGGTGTCAGACTGGTTTACTGTTTACTGACTGTGCTTATAACAACTGTTAGCTGATGTAGCGAAGGTGGACTGTGTTTTCTGATGCTGTAGTAACAGTGTGTGTGTGTGTGTGTGTGTGTGTGTGTGTGTGTGTGTGTAGCTGCGACACACTCATGTTCAGGACGGAGAGGCCGGAGGAATCACTCAGCAGATCGGAGCCACAAATGTCCCAAAAGAGACGATCGAGGAGCAGACCAAGATGGTTAAAAACGTACGGCGGTGTTTTATATGGCGTTATAGTAATGCTGTTATTAATGTTTTTATATGAATGGGGTCGTTGTGACTAAAATAACTCGAGTGTCGTTTGTGCAGTTTGAGAGAGAAAACCTGCGGATCCCCGGCATGCTGATCATCGACACACCTGGACACGAGTCCTTCAGGTAACACAGGTCCAAACCTCAGTATCACAGTCTGGAAGACATGTATCCTTGTTATTTCAAAAAAAAAAAAAATCCATATTTTTTTGTATTTTAAAACAATATATTTGGCAATTATCTGATATCCGTTCAGTAACCTGAGGAACAGAGGCAGCTCTCTGTGCGACATCGCCATCCTCGTGGTCGACATCATGCACGGCCTCGAGCCTCAAACGCTTGAGTCCATCAACCTGCTGAAAGAGAAGAAGTGTCCCTTCATTGTCGCCCTCAACAAGGTCAGTCCCCTCTTCATCCTCTGGCGCCCTCATCTTCTTCTTGGTTTTTTTCTGACTTTTTTTTTTTGTGTCATCAGATCGACCGTCTGTACGACTGGAAGAAGAGTCCGGACACTGACGTCGTGACCACGCTGAAGAAGCAGAAGAAGAACACGAAAGACGAGTTTGACGAGAGGGCCAAGGCCGTCATCGTGGAGTTTGCTCAGCAGGTAGGGATCATTGCATCATCATGTAATCAACCAATCAGAGCCTTTCTTTTCTTTAAGGGCGGGTTTCATACTTTTGTACTTGCATGCATCTCACTCTTGTAAACGCAGAATCTCAAGAACACCTTGAGGAAATTTTCTTTAAATTTGGACAAACGTCCAAACGGACTCATCAATGACCTAATTAGACTTTAGTGGTCAAAGGTCAAATTGACATCATTTACGTCTTATTCTCAAGAACGATATGTCTCATGAACACCTTCAGGAAATTTCTTCAAATTTAGCACAAAGGTTCACTTGGACTCAAGAATTCACTGATTATATTATTTTATATTTTGTTGGTCACGGTCAAGATCACTGTGACCTCATCTGTCTCATTTTTGTGGACGCAGTATCTCGCTTTGAGGGAACTTTTTCAAGTTTGGCACAAACATTTACCTGGACTGAAAACATTATCTTAAATTCGTTTCAAATTTCTGTGACAACAAAAAATTTTACAGATGTGTTAAAATATTTAAATACGTTTATAAAAAAATGTAAACAGTAGTGGGCCCAGGACAGAGCCTTGAGGAACACCTTCAATAAGTTCTGTTTTTGTTCTCCAGGGTCTCAACGCCGCCTTGTTCTACGAGAACAAAGACCCCCGGACGTTCGTGTCGTTGGTTCCCACTTCGGCCCACAGCGGCGACGGGATGGGAAACCTCATCTCCTTATTGGTGGAGCTCACACAGACGATGTTAGCCCGCCGCCTGGCGCACTGCGACGAGCTGCGAGCTCAGGTCATGGAGGTAAGAGAGGTTTGATTCAGAGTGAAGTAAACCGTCTGGACGGATAATGCTGATGGAGTCCGTGTGTTCAGGTGAAAGCTCTGCCCGGTATGGGAACCACGATAGACGTCATCCTGATTAACGGCCGCCTGCGGGAGGGAGAGACCATCATCGTACCGGGGGTGGAGGGACCAATCGTAACGCAGATCAGAGGGTTGCTGCTGCCGCCGCCTCTAAAGGAGCTACGAGTCAAGGTAACATCAGCCTTCATTTCAAATAAAAGACCACGAGATCTCCCCTCATGAGCGGGTCAAAACTGTGTGTAAAGTGTGTGTAAGGTGTGTGTAAGGTGTGTGTAAGGTGTGTGTAAGGTGTGTGTAAGGTGTGTGTAGGGCTCCTGCGGTCATAAAAACCCGGGAAAGTCATGGAATTTGCTAATGGTAATTGGAAAACTAAATATAGCCCAGATTTTTTTTGGAAAAGTCTGAATTTGGCTGTCTGTGATAAATGGCCGAGTTTGGTGACAGATACAATTTTTCTTCAGAAATTCGTCAAAAACGTCCATGAATTGTTTTCTTTAAAAATTACCAAAAAACAAAAGTCACCAAAATGTTTTCTTTAAAAATCGCCCAAAATTTGAAAGGAAATACAACAGTATTCCAGTATTAACAGTACAAAAATACAACAAAATGTTTAAAATGTTTTCTTTTAAAATTGACAAAAAGATTAAGTTTTCGCTGAAAATTGGTGGCTAAACTAATACAAAATACCACCATTTAAAGTTTTATAACCCTGTCCTAAGCCAAAATAAATAAGCCACTCCCTCCACTCTCATAAATAATGGACAGTCCCTAAGTCATATTTAATTTTTATGTATTCAATATAATTATATCATTAATCATTATTAACAAAAAAATTAAAATTATTATATTAAATAATATATATATCAAAAAGCTCATATATCATGATACAAAAGAACTGATAATGTCCTAAAAGTTGTCCTTGAATGTCCTTGAAAGTTATTATTAAAACTGAACTGTATGAACCCTGTATGTGTTGTCTGCAGTCATGTATTGGCTCTTTGATTGATTGATTGATTGACTGATTGATTGATTGATTGATTGATGGACTGCAGAGCCAGTACGAGAAGCACAAGGAGGTGTCGACGTCTCAGGGCGTCAAGATTCTGGGGAAAGACCTGGAGAAGACGCTGGCGGGGCTCCCCCTGCTGGTGGCTCGCAAGGACGACGAGATCCCCGTCCTGAGGGTAACACACACACACACACACACACACACACACACACACACACACACACACACAGAGCGCTGAACTGGTCCTGTGAGGCTCCCAGTTGACGGCTTGGTGCTGGTTTTCAGGACGAACTGATCCGGGAGCTCAAACAGACGCTGAGCTGCATCAAGCTGGAGGAGAAAGGCGTTTACGTGCAGGCGTCCACACTGGGCTCCCTGGAGGCGCTGCTGGAGTTCCTGCGCACGTCTAAAGTCCCCGTGAGTACAGGGCGCTTCTTTCAGGACCTTTACTCTGAAAAGCAACAGGAAGTAGAGCCTAAAAGAAAAGCTGTGTGTGTGTGTGTGTGTGTGTGTGTGTGTGTGTGTGTGTGTGTGTGTGTGTGTGTGTGTGTGTCCGCAGTATGCTGGGATCAACATCGGTCCGGTTCACAAGAAGGATGTGATGAAGGCGTCGGCGATGCTGGAGCACGACCCGCAGTACGTCAGCCTCACTTTACTCTGAAAATACCAATCAGATATGAGTCTCTTTATTTTTATTTCATTTTGAATATGTACAGGCTTTTATATATTAAGAATTATTAACAGAAAATGATGTCCATTAATGAACCTGCCAAAGTCTTTTTTTTTCGCTCGTTTCTTTTTTTACTTCGTTTTATTTTAATTTATTAAAGGTTTTTAGACATTTTGATTTAGAAAATTACGATTTAAAAAAGTAATTAAACAGCAAAACCAAAATATTGGACAAATCAGGAATTATTTCAAGTTAGTTTGCAAAAGAAAACAAGCTCTGTTACAAACATCGTGATCTTTGATCATTTTTAATGTTTTGTATCTTTCACCTGTTTTCGCAGTTTTATCTTCTCCTAAAGTTGACTGTTTGATGATTTGATCATTTTTAAATTAAAATACAGTTACTGAGGAGGTCAAAACATTGTGAGAAATAAATATATGAAGAAAAAATGATTTATTTCATGAAAAATGACTCATGTTTTTGGAAAAAAAAGTTGTGTTTTAAGAAACAGTCAAAATATTTACATTATAATGAAAAAAATGTTTCAATAAAATAATTCAAAAAGAAATTGTTATTTTTGGAGATAAAAGTATTGTACTATTTTAAGAAAAAGTTTTTCTGAAAAGAATTTAAGAAAAAATATTTTAAGAAAAATGTAAAAAATGTTACGGATCTAAATATTGTAAGAAAAATATATTGAAAAAATAAAGTTTTACATTTTCAGAGATATAATGTTTTGATAAGAAATGTTGTAATGATTTAAGCCAAATCGAAATATTTTAAGAAAAAATATATATTGTGAAAAATTAAGTTATTTTTTAAGAAAAAGTTTTATATTTTCTGAAAAAATGATGAGAACAGTTAAGTAATGTTTTTTTAGAGGAAATGTAAATGTAGGCAGAGAGGCAGCCGGGAGAGGAAGGAGCTGTGGTGGAACCTCGTCTTGCTGCTGTGGTCGGCGCCGTTGACCGGTGATCTTTTTGCAGGTACGCGGTGATTTTGGCGTTTGACGTGAAGGTGGAGCGGGAGAGTCAGGAGATGGCCGACAGTCTGGGAGTTCGGATCTTCTCGGCCGAAATCATCTACCATCTGTTTGACGCTTTCACGAAGTACCGAGAGGACTACAAGAAGGCCAAACAGGACGAGTTCAAGTAGGAACAAAAACATTTTATTGGAACGTTTTCGTCATTGTTGGTTCTTCTTGTTTGAGTGATGTCAGGTGATGTCCTCAGGCACATCGCCGTCTTCCCGGCAAAGCTGCGAGTCCTTCCTCAGTTCATCTTTAACTCCAGAGATCCCATCGTCATGGGCGTCTCCATCGAGGCCGGCGTCCTGCGACAAGGGACGCCGCTCTGCGTCCCCAGTAAAGGGGTAAGACGACATCCACAAACGCTCTCCGCACACGTGCGATTATTGATTTAATTTTCATTCATATTGTCTCGGGTGTGTTTCAGTTTGTGGACATCGGCGTGGTCACCAGCATCGAGATGAACCACAAGTCCGTGGACATGGCCAAGAAGGGCCAGGAGGTCTGCATCAAGATCGAGCCCATCCCCGGGGAGTCGCCCAAAATGTACGGACGCCACTTTGAGGCCACCGACATCATCGTCAGCAAGGTAAGGATGAGGAAGAGGAGGAGGAGGAAACGGTTCATTTAAAAAGTTTCTTCAGGAGCTTGTAGTTTGTTTTGTCCGTCGTCACGGTTACGAGGAAAGTGCGTTTCCTGGAGGATGATGTCACAGTCAGGAGACAGAATTGAAGGAAAAGAAGAAGTGAAGAACTGAGGAGATGAATTAGGTAAGAAGGGAGGAAGTGAGGGAAAGATGAAGGAAGGAACGTTTTCGTATCTGTTAGAAGTCGAGTTTAGTTTCAGTTTCAGTTTAAATTAAATTAAACCAATTAAATTAATCTAAACATGTTTTTATTGTTTTTTGTAACTAAATTAGAAACTGTAAATTCTCTGATGTCTCAAACAAACAAATGCCTTGAACAAATTTAGTTTGGCACAAACGTTGATTTAGAATCAGTGATGAACTGATTAGATTTGGTTTGTCAGAGGTTCCTGTTAAACTGTCTGTCTCGTTCTTGTGACCTTTATATCCCTAATGCCTTTAGAAATTTATTTTTTTTTTTACAATTTGGCATAAACGTCCACCCATTAGAATTTGGTGGCCAAAGGTCAAGTTCACGGTGACCTTGGGTCCATCTCACTCTTGTTACTGCAATATCTCTAAAACACCTGAAGAAATTTCTTCAAATTTGGCACAAATGTTAGAGTCAATGAGTGGACTCAAGGATGAATTTATTAGAATTTGGTAGTGGTCAAAGCGCACTGTGGCATCAATTTTTTTTCATTCTTGTGAATGTGGTATCTCCAATAATGCTTATAGGGATTTTTTTTCTTAAATTTGGCACAAATGTTCAAGTGGACTCAAAGATGAACTGATAATATTTTGGTGATGGTCAAAGGTCACAATGGCTTCTTTTTTATTTTTTCTTGTGAATGCTCTGTTGCAAGAACACTTGAGAGATTTTTTTAAAATTAGGCACAAACATCCTTCTGGACTAAGCAATGCTCTGATGAGAAGGGGGTGGTCAAAGGTCAAGCCACTTGACTAAACTTGTATCAGTCACATTTTCGTGAACACAATATTTAAAGAATTTCTTCATATTTGGCACAAACATCCAATTCGACTCAACCATGGAATGAAGCGGTCCAAGGTCAAAAGTCAAGGTCAGTATGACTGTGACTGTCTCATTCTTGTTAACGTGATATCTCAAAAACACTTGAAGAGGATTTTTTCAAACTTGGCACAAATGTCCAATTTGACTCAACTGTAAACTGATTTTATTTTTTTTGTTAAAGGTCGCTGTGACCTTGTCTTTTTTTATTTTTAATAATTTTTTCAAAAACCGCTGACGTAAATGTTATCTAATGCCACTAATTGCCACAAACGTCCACTTGGACTTAACCATGAACTGATGTGATAGTCGCAGCTTTAAGATCAGTCCAATCTCAACCACAGCTCGAGGAAACGACTTGAAATTTGGCACAAACGTCCATTTGGACTCAAGGATGACCTGATTAGAATTTGACTGGAATATTTCAATAAATGACAACAGTTTTTCTCTGTTGGAGAAAACAAAGAGCGGAGGAGTTTGTCGTACTGATGAGGTGAGACGTGAATGTTTTCAGTGTCTTTGAGTTTCTTAAAAGCGCTCAATAAATAAAATGTATTATTATTTTTATTTTTATTTTATTATTGTTATTTACTCTTTTTAGTTTCTGTTTGACGTTCAGTTTTTCTTCATGACGTCAGAGCACGTTTGTGTTTTTCAGATCACGCGAGCGTCCATCGACGCTCTGAAGAACTGGTTCAGAGACGAGATGCAGAAAACGGACTGGCAGCTGATCATGGAGCTGAAGAAGACCTTCGAGATCATCTGAGGGACCTCACACACACACACACACACACACACACCTCCCTCAGATGGCGCTGGAAAATATAAAAAAAAAAAAAGACGTGAAAGTGTTTTTCTGTGAGAAACAAACTGTTTTTTCCACTGTTGTAAACAGTGATAGTTTAGACCACATCACACACACACACACACACACACACACACACACACACACACACACACACACACTCTCAGTATTCCAACGTGCCTGTTCTTCAGCATCGACGTTGTTATTATTTCTTCTTCTCTGGTTTGTGGCTGTTGCCTCCTGTCCCAGGCTCCGCCCCCTCCTCTCCAGACTTAACGAGCTTAACGAGGAGCCGGCATTCAGCCACTCCAGGTGCATTATGGGATTGAGCATCACCAGAGTGGAAAGAGGAAAAAAAGTTCATTTTTTTCTGGTTTCACAAAAAAAACACCAAATCATTGAAGCAGCGGCAGCGATGGCGTTGACTTTAAAGACTCGGCGTTGGCGGCTTTGCTGTGCGGTGTGTCGACTGGATGGAAGATTTTAAACTGTTTCTGCTGCTGCTGTAATAAATTCCCATGATTCTGATGAAACCTGCGGAGTTTCCCGTTCAGTTTTCTGTCTGCAGAAGAAGAAACTCTAACCGCCGCCGCCGTCAGTACTAACAACACGCGCTTAACGCCGAAATTTAAAACTTTTATTCTCATTTTTGAGAAGAAGAAGAGCATTTTATCACACATTAGTGCATCTTTTAAAAAGTCCCTTTTTTGTATTCCTTTTTAGGTACTTTAAAAAGTTAAATTACAAAAACAAATCTGCTACTTAAATAAGAAAAATAAAGTTTTAAATTGGACTTTTGCATCTGAATTCACCCTCATTTCCTTTAAGCTCATTTTCATAAAATCAACATTACTGTTTAAATTCAAATGCAAAAGTCCAGTTTGCGATGTAATTTTAATGTTTAGGATTCACTTTATTCAATTTGAAAATAATAATAATTATTAATCATTATTATGTTCACAGGAATTTAGCATTTTCAAACCTCTAAACTCTATTTTCATGTTTGAGAATGGTGGAGCATTTTATCACAGGTTATTGCATCTTTAGAAATACAAAAACATCTTTTTTTGTATTTCTTTCTACGTGCTTTAAAGAGTTAAAATACAATGACAAATCTGCAACTTAAATAAAATAAAGGTTTAAACTGGACTGTTGCATCTGAATTTACCCTGAAAATAGAAAAGAAATTGCCTTTTTAATCTCATTTTTAAGTTTACTTAAAAATGTATTTAAAAAAAGAAAAAGTCAAAATTAACGATCATTTCAAACTCCAAAATGTCTAGTTGGCTATTTTTAAATTTTGCTGTGAATGTAAAAATGAAATACAACTATTTAATCACTATAATTTTGAATTTTCAAACCTCAAAGAAAATTTACCAAACATGCAAACACAAATTGAAAATCTATTTTTTGTCTCTTGTGGAAACTAAATTAAAATGACAATTCTTCCTGCTCATTTTCATAAGAATTTGTAATCCTGCACAAAGTTAATTTTCTAGTTTCTTTCACAAACAGACTAAAATGAATTTTAGTTTTTAGTATTTAAGTAGTTTTTTTTAGTTTTTGCAGTTGGTGGTTTGGTCTGATCACTAACCTAAAGTGTCGATATTTGACCACCTGGGAATGAGTCTCGCTTATCAGCTGTTTTTCTCCAGAGTTACGTATGGCGCCTTTAAGCTGTCGTGAAAAATTAACCCTTTAAAACTTTAACAAATTGGTTTTATTTTGAAAAATGACAGTGAGTAACATGAAAAGGAATGTCCCACACATTTGTGTCGTCTCATTTTGTGGATGCGATATCTCAAGACGACCTTAAGGGAGTTTCCTCTAATTTCGACTCAAGAATGAACTGGTTCGAACTTGGTGGTCAAAGGTCAATGTCACTGTGACTTTGAGTCTGTCTCATTTTGTGGATGCAACATCTCAAGAGCAGCTCGCAGGAGTTTTCTCGAATTTGGCACACACGTGGACTCAGACTAAAAAAATCACTCATTAGTATTTGGTGATCAAAGGTAAAAATCACTGTGACCTTGTGTCCGTCTCATTCCCATGAACTCCATAACTCAAGACAGTCTTGAGGGTAGCTTTTCAAATTTGACACAAACGTCCACTTGGATTCAAAGTCGTACCGTCTAGAATTTGGTGGTCAAAGGTCAATGTCACATTCTAATGAACTCCATATCTCAAGGAAACCATAAAGGGTATTTTTCTAATTTGGCATAAATGTCCACCTGACCTTGTGTAAATCTCATTTTGGGAACATTTCAAGAGAGCTGTAAGGGAGAAACCGATTTGAATTTAGTGTTAAAAAGTCAAGGCCCCATGACTTAACACAACATGTTTTTTGAACGTAACTCAAGAATTTATGCACTAATTATGACAGAATTTCCAGAAGAAACATTTTTGAAACGTCATAGTTTGTTGATAATCCCCAGTGACTTTACAGTTTAGGTACAAATACAGTTTGAGGTTTCGACACATGAACATCTTCAAACATATCAAAGACTTTACATAAAAGAATAAATAATGAATCTGGTTTGTGTGTTCGGCCGTCAGACGGCAGCGGGGATGAAGAGTCCGTGAAGGTCCATGTGCACGGTGGTGGGGATGGAGGCTCGGGCGATTTCCTCCAAGTTTTTGGCATTGAGGACAAGCATGAATGGAGAGATTTTCGGATCTGATGAGACGATGGACGATAAGATCACCCCTGCAGGACAGAAAATACAAACAGTCGGCACAAAGATGGAAATTATCTCGACTTTCTTGAATTTGTGAATCCAAATTGTTGAAGGACAAAGCGAAGCCCTCACCATCGTCTTCCTCCACGGCTCCCGGAGACGCAATAAACACGGGCTCTGAGGGGAAGCAGTTCTCTTGACGCCACTCAATGTGTTTCCTGGTGACGATGTCAAACTTAGCAATCTGTTGGACGGAGAGAGAGAATGTTAAAGTTAATAAGAGTTGAGTTGGTCTGGACAGAAAAAGCTCTTGGATGAAAACAGTTTAGACCTTCATGTTTCCAGAATGAACTTAAATTGAACTGAACATCTGAACCGTGATCCAGGCTGCCATACACGCCAAAGAAATGGTGCACTACAACCTCTCTGTCCTTGGATCGGCAGAAACAAGATGGACACAGTCGGTTGGTCAAATTGACCAGCAGGAAGTCCATTATCTACTCCGGACATGAAGACGAGGGTGCAAGGCATACAGAGGTAGTGGACAAATGCTAAGGAGAATGTGGACTTGGACTGGACACCGTCAGAAAACCTGCCAAAAACATCATCCAACAAGCCCTGAACCCACAAGGAAAAGAGGTTCCCCCCAAGAACAGCTGGAGAAGAGGAGTCCAGGCAGAAATGTCGAGGACTGGGCTCAACTGGGGAGATCCAAAAGAATCTGCAAACAACCGAGTGACATGGAAGATGTCTACAGCCAATGCTTCCTGTAGGACCAAAGGGCTTAAGTCAAGTAAGTTCAGCAACTTGTTGCTACATTGCTAAGGAAGAAGGTAGATGTATTAGTCACTTTTTCACAAAATTAAAAAAAATTAAATTAAAATTTGTCCTTGATCCTGCTACGTCTTTGGAGTTGAAGGATGAGTCGATTCAAATCAGCAGCTACTATGAAAGGTCCATCAGGGTTTTTTGGGCATTTTGCTGCTGACAGTCTCATACAATTCCTGCAGTGCATTTTTTTTAATATGCATCAGAGTCTTGTGTCCCTGGATGTTAGGGGTTAACCATGTCTCTGTGAAGGTGTGTGCAAAACAGGTCTCTCCTTCCTGTTGCTGAATGAGCCAGAATCACATCTCATCCACTTCGTTCTCCTGCGAGCGGACATTAGCCAGAAGACGGTTTGGTAGAGGAACTGCTCTCGGTCCAAGTCCGGTCAGCCTCGCCCTGATGCCGGCTCTCCTCCTTCTCTTTGTCTTTCGGTTTTGTTTCTCCCTTCTGGTCTGACTAGCTGCTTGGCGTATGCCGTTGGTGTAGATCCTCTCACAGTCCAAACCCCACACAACTTTTCCCAATGTTGATAAGTGCTTCTCTATCATAGAAAAGATGTGCTTCAGCGGATTGTACGTTGGAATTGTACGTTTTTTCAAACCAGGTTTGAAAAAACGTACAATTCCAACAGTCTCTCTGACGATTGGGCTGACTTTTTCCGATTTTTGTCACTTTAATGTCATTGTTTTTCATGTAGACAGCAACACAGCTAACAGAAAATGTATGAAGATGATGAATCCCACCTACAAAGCACTGAATGGTTGACTGTCTTTGCAACTGCACAATACTAAACCTGTCTTAATCACTTGGATCTGGAGCAAGACCAGCGCTTGATTTAAAGTTCAGGAATCACCAAAGTAATACAGATTCGTCCTATTGGGAACATTAATGTCTGAACCAAGTTTAGTGAAAATCCATCAAATAGTTGTTGATGTTTCAGTCTGGACAAAAATGTTGGAACAACTGGTCGACAGGTTCTGAAAGACGTTTTGGTGATTGTCGGCGTTGACGGTAGTCTGAGGTGTCTCACCTTGTTGGGATGAGGGGACCACTCCACCCTGGAGCCATAGAAGTATCTGTACTTCTTTGTGTTGAAGCTGTAGTTGATCTGCGGCAGCTCCAGACCTGAGGAGGAATCAGACATGTAATGTAGGAAGGACTTAACATTCAAGGTTAAAATCAAACCGTGCAGATGGTGAACCTTCAAACAGGGTGTCTGGCTGGCAGTAGACATCACCATCCTCCTGCATCACCGCCTGTGCCATCGTGTCCTCCAGAGTCACCAGGTTTGATCCTCTGGGAGAGTCCTAAAAAACACGATACTACAAACTCTAAAGACATGCATGCGACAAAGTTTCTGTGTTTTGGGGTTGTTCGTGTGACCATACCTTGTGGACGCTGAGCGGCAGGACGAACCGCTGGCAAACCGGTGGTGAGAAGTGCTTGTTGGACTCGATGAAGTTGCTGGTCCCCTGTCTCAGGTTCTGGATGTAGAACATGTCGTACAGGTTGCTGTTCTTGTAGCTGATCAGGTCGAACACCACGTGGCCGTCGGCCTCGTACGCGTTGATGTGGTGAAAGACCACCATGGCGTCGCCGTAGAAACGAGTGGACACGGCCTTTCCTGTCTTTCTGTTGATGACGTGGAACAAGGTCTGCAGAGTACAGAGGAAGTTGGAGCTGAACTTTGCATTCAACCCACAATAGTTTAGAAGTACCTCTCCTAAAACCTGATGCTGTAACCCAATCCCATTTCTTTTTTTTTATCCCTAACTTTGGTTTTCGAGTCCCCCGTTGTCCCTTGCGACAGAGTTATTAGAGAAAGTGGTCGAAATCTTCCCGTTTGAATTGAGACAATCCCTCAAGACCCTGACCCCCGGCATGTTTTCCTTAAATGCTGAAATGCTAATTGTAAGTATTGATCTTACAGTGTCATCCTTATCGAACTTGAGGCAGCTCCCCCAGTTGACCCCTCTGAAATAGGCGGTGGCCAGTTTGACAATGTCCAGTTTAAAGGGCTGCTCCACGAACACGATGTAGTTCTCGGTCATGCCGAAGCTGTGGAAGTAGCTCGGGTACAGAGTGGAACGCATTGGGATCGAACACACCTGCTGGACCTTCCTCAGCGCCGGCTTATTGCGCTCTTTATCTGGAACAAACATCATTGTCAGCATTAGTTATGATTTTGTTATCAGACTGTGAGAACAAACTCCACATTTGTTATCTCAGTCTGTGTAAAACTGACATCCAGGTGTTAGCTGCAATTCTCTAGATTCACAATGTGGTGTGACATATATCTGTTTTATCAAACGTCCTAAAATCCTTGAAATGTCCTAAATTCCTAGCAAGATCAATACACTTCAGAAATGTCCTAAAATCCTAGAGAGAATAATACATTTTAGAAATGTCTTAAGAACCTACAAATATCCTTAAAACATGGAAGTGTCCTGAAATCCTACAACAAAATCCTAAAAACATATTTAAATACTTAGAGACAGTCATATATTGTAGAAATTTTCTAAAATCCCCCAAATTTCCGATATCTTTGAAACGTCCTAAAAACCTTTAAATGTCCTAAAAACATGGAAATGTCCTAAAATCCAGAACATGTCCTAAAATCCTACAAATGTCCTCAAAAACTTAAAATGACCAAAAATCTGACAAATGTCGTAAAATCAGAGAAACAATGTCTTAAAATTCATGAAATATCGTAAGATCCTAGAAACATTCTTAAATGTTAGAAATATCCTTAAATCTTAGGATTGTCCTAAAATGCTGCAATTATCCTAAAATCCTTGAAATGTCCTTAAAGCCAAGTAAAGTCCTAAATTTAACTACTTAGCTCCCCCATCCCTGTATTGTTAATATTTCAACCCTGAAAAAATGAAACCAGGAATCCTGTTTACATGTTGGGAAGAGACTGTAAACGCAGAGATCGTCTGTCAAGTGTCTTTATTGGATAATTTGATTTTACTGATATCAAGTCTGTCGTCTGGTCATCAGACCTGATAACTGCAGCATCATAAACCAATTAGCCTTTGTGCTGCAATTAAACATTTCTGTTTTGTCTTTTTAGTCTCCATAAGGTGTCAGAGACATAAAATAGTATCAAAATAGAGCCTGTTGATCAAAAAAAGAGCCAGAGGAGGATCCCCCACACCCCGACAGAGGACACAGCTGAGACACTAATGTCCTAAAGTCCCAGAAATGTCCTAAAATCCTACAAATGTCCTAAAATCCTACAAATGTCCTGAAATCGTAGAAATGTCCTAAATTTTAGAAATTTCCTAAAATACCAGAAATGTCCTAAAATCCTAAAAATGTTCAAAAAGCCTACAAATATCCTAAAATCCAAGAAACGTTCTAAAGTTCTAGAAATGTCCGAAAATTTCAGAAATACCCTAAAATAAATACAAATATGTGAAGTCATAGAAATGTCCTAAGGTCCTAGATTAGCCTCAATGCTGTCATCAGATAAAGATTTCAGGAGCTCGGAAATCTTTATTGTTCGAGTTCTCTCAGTTTTGACTAGCAAAGACATGTTTCGGAGGTCCCTGAAGTCCAATCCATACCTGAAGAATCAGCAGGGACTTTAAAGATGACGTATTTCGGCAGGCCCAAGCCCATGATGGCGGTGCCCATGTTGTAGGTGTTGCCCTCGCTGTCATAGTGAGGGTGAGCTGTCGCCAAGTTCAGGGCGATGTGGTTCCTGTAGTTGATCTGAAATTTGGCGGAGAGGTTGTTTTAAGAGAACATTTGAGGAAGTATTTGTACTTTGAGGAGGCGGGCGGAGACGGATGTACCCTGCCGACTGTTTCCAGGGTGGCGGGATCGATCTGGTTCATGTAGTTGACCTCGGAGGAGGCGTAGTAGTCCTGACCGTAACGAATGATGTTGATCAGGTTGTTGTCAGTGAAGTCGGGGATGATGTTGCTGAGGTGTGTAAATGCCCTGGTGAGAGTTTCAGACGCGTTAACGGGGGTTTTGGTTTTCACAAGATGGACTTAAACAGATTTCTACAAAATTTAGATGGACTCAAACACATATCAACTAATTTTTGAAGAACTACAACTAATTTCAACAAATTTGGATGGACGAGTACAGATTTCTGTACATTCTGTGAATGGACTAAAACAAAATTTTACAGATTTTGGATGAACTAAAACACATTTCTTTTTGACTATTTTGACTAATACTAATTTGTACAAATTTTGGTTGGACTAAACCAAATTGTTATATATCCTGGATGGACTTAAACAGATTCCTATGAGTCCTGGATGGACTACAACAAACTACGTCAAATTTTGGGTTGAATCAGACATATTTCTGAAATGTTGAAAGGACTAAACCTTCTACAAAGTTTTGAAAGGAGTAAAACAAATTTTTACAAATTTTGGTTGGACTACACCAATTTTTTAACTAATTGGACAGGCTAGAATTAATTTCAAATTTTGGATCGACAAAAAGAAATTTCTGTACATCCTGGATGGACTTAAGCAGATTTCTATGTCTCGTGGTTGGTCTGTACCTGGAAAATATGTTTTTGCAGGGATCTGGGTAGATCATGGTCCCAAACTCGGAGACGACAATCCTGTCGGCCTTGATGTTCCTTTTGTAGGTTTCACTCTTGAGAAACTTGCTCCTGTAGGCCACCTCGCCTAAAAAAACAACAGCAGGTAAAGTCCTGCAGCTCTGACTTTAACTTTAACTCTAACTTCCGTTTTTCTTTCGTGAGTCTAAGTTGCGCTTAAATCTTAATTTTGTCTCACCGTTGCTGAAGGTGAAGCTGTGGATGAGCGACATGCCGTCAAACCAGTGGTTGTACTCGCACTTTCCCACGGAGAAAAGTCCGGGCCCGTTCCTCAGCAGAGTCCCCTGCAGCCATGACGGGAGGGACCCTAAAGGTCAAAGGTCACACAGGTAATTAACCTTTATGCTGTCTGTTGACGTTGGTGTTTTTATGTAGACGGCGTCTTTGGGATACTCAGACGTGAGGTTTGAAACAAAATGTGAACAAGGAGATAAAATCAAGTAAAGACATTTTACAGATGCATTTAATACCTGAATTTCATATATTCATCATAAAGATGTTAAAACAACAACACAGTGTCGAAAAAAAACAAAGTTGTTCCACAAACAGTTCAAAATTTTGTCAAAGCAAAAGAAATAAAGAAAAATTCAGTGACCTGCAAAACATAAATACATATGAAAGATGCAGTAAATGCCTGTATTTCACACATTTCAACAATAAAACCACAAAAAAACAAAATCAATAACATTTGTTAAATTGTTGATTACTTTATGCAAATATATATTACAAAACATATGATTTATTTTAATTTTGCATGCATTTTTGCACTATTTTGATTTTATTTGCATGCAAAATAACGATTTAAGAGACATTACCACAATGTTTCATGTCATGAACTCAAGAAAAGTGTATTAAGAATTTAAATTCCTGTTTTTTAAATATCAAAAATAAAGCTTCAGCAAAAATATTTTTAAATTGTGTTTAATTTTTCTTTGTCAAAGCAAACGAAATAAAAAACTCTTAAAATGCAAAATGATAAATGACATTTTCATAGACAATAAAAAAAGAGATTCCTGTGTATCAAAAATTGTATTTAATTTTTCTAAATAACAAAACGAAGCTTCTGCAGAGATAGTTTCACGTTTTCGTTCACTTTTCTTCTGTTAAACCAAAATAAGAAAAAGCTCTGTGACCTGCAGCGTTTTGTAATTAATACATTAACAGTTTATGAAATCTTAACCCTTTAAAAACACTTTCAGACTCACCTTTCACCTGAGCTTTCACCGGCTCCGGAGTTTCCAGTCCGTTCTTCGTAAATATCGACTGCATGTTTCCCGTGTTTATTTCCCAGAGTGCACCACTTCAGCGACTGAGCGCGCTGAGCGACGGCAGCCAAACTTATGTAGCCGGCGTCGGTCTACGTGACGGTCTCCAGGTTATAGAAAAAAAGTGACATAAACTTGGTGGTTTACATAAGCGGCCTGTGGTGGACTTCACTCGGCTTTTCCCAATAAAAGACGAGCGGACGTCTTATCGCTCAGCGTCTAAAACTGTGACATCATCAGGGCCACAGTGACCGATGGCAGATAACGCTTAAACAGACAAGAATTCACTGATTACTTCTGTCAAACATGTTGACAAAGAAATGAGCAACTTAACAAGACGTGGCCCAAAAATTATGAAAAATAAGTGAATAAGGAGATTACCAGAAAAAATCAGGAAAAGAATCAAAAACAAACAACAAAATTACCTTAAAAATGCTGAAAAAAAGAAAAAGTAAATGAATTAAATGCAGAAATAAATTGTAATTTTAAATATAGTTCTCTGCACATTTGTACCTATTTTTGGATATTTTCTTAAATAATTCTTACCTCTTACTTTTACTTTTTGGGGACAAAAGTTTGGATAAAGGTTGACTTTAACCCTTTGAAACCTGGAGCGACATTTTTTTGCTTGTGCTGCTTTCAGCCGTCTTTCACAAATATTTAAACCTCTGAACCCTGAGAATATTGGTGCGATTTTTTTACAAAACATAGGAAAAAAACAAAAAGCAACACATTAAGAAATGTTCCACAAATTGCAAGAAATTTGTAGAGAAAACAATATTTACAATTATAATAATTACAATTTAAAATTATATAACAGAATAATTATAATTCCTAAACGCTTTTTCCAGGTCATTTACTCATTTGTTTTTTGTTTTACTTACTTTTCTTTTTAAATTTTTTTAAATTTGATTTTATTTTTATTTATATTATTTTCACGTAATTTTCTTTCTTTCTTTCTTTTTTTTTTTTTTACTCATTTCTTGCTAATTTTGGGGTCATTTTTTTTCTTTTTATGTTTTTGACAGAAATCACACCAAACTGCTCGGTTTTAAGAGTTGAACCTTTTTTTTTTTTTTAATGTAAGAATTTAAAAATTACTCATAAAGTTGTTTTATTTCTGAATGGCTGCAGAAGTGCAGTAAACCCAAGTTTGACCTTCAAACTCTTCAGCTTTATCTGTGGCGTGTAATTGGTTAAATTAGTTTACTGCTTTACCGCTGCTCTTAACAGAGTTTCTGATTGTAATAATCTGTGCCAACAACTCGACCTTCACATTACCGACCGTAAAAAAACACTTTGGATTTGTTGATGCATTTAGGGAAAGATAGAAACATTATTTTTGAGTGTCTGTGGTGTTTTTCAGTAGCTATGACTCCACTTGCAGAGATAAAATTGAGTTTAAAGCTTTGACACCAGACTGGAGTTCACTCCTCGTCTTAAGCTCCGAAGTCAGCGTTCTTATGTTATATGACACACGGTGACGCCGCGTACTGATGTCGTTCATGTTCTGCAGGAAAAAAAACACTTTCTGTAAAGGCCACATCTATAATTCACTACAAATGCATTCATAGTGAATTATAATGCATTCATAGTGAATTATAATGCATTCATAGTGCTTTATTACTACACTCATACACACACATAATGCTTACTTTGCTCGATATCCTTATAGATGAAACTTACAATAAATTTTAAGTGTCTAATCAATCAGTCTAACCTTTGAGTCTAAGTGCACATTTGTGCCAAATCTGGAAAAAAAATCCCACATATTGACCCTGACATTTGACCTATGACCACCAAAATCTAATCATTTAATCACTGAGTCAAAGTGGATGTTTGTGCCAAATCTGAAGAAATTCCCTTTAAGGGTTGTTAAGATTTTATGTTAATGAATATGGCTGAACGGACAACCTGAAAACATAAAGCCTGTGGCCTCGGCTATTATCAGCATGAGCTTGAAATACTTAATTTCAGCCTATAGTTAGGGCTGGCTCAGGCTTGCCTTGAACCAGCCCGTAGTTAGGCTGATATTGGCCGAGTAGCAGACTTCGTCACCAGCAGACTTCCTGTGATACACAGAGCTCCCTCTCTCCCTCTCTCTATATTTAATAGTACATATAAGACTTTAGACCTCTTTGATAAAGCTCATAGTTAGGGCTGGCTCAGACTTTCCTCTTTGATAAAGCTCATAGTTAGGGCTGGCTCAGACTTTCCTCTTTGATAAAGCTCATAGTTAGGGCTGGCTCAGACTTTCCTCTTTGATAAAGCTCATAGTTAGGGCTGGCTCAGACTTTCCTCTTTGATAAAGCTCATAGTTAGGGCTGGCTCAGACTTTCCTCTTTGATAAAGCTCATAGTTAGGGCTGGCTCAGGTTTACCTTGAACCAGCCCCGAGTCAGGTTGATCTGTGTGGGCAAAATGCCAAACTCAGATTTGAAAAAAAAACGACAGTCCACGGATCACAAAGACCATACACGGCTAGTTTTGGATGAAAAATGAAGTTTATTACAAACAACGACAGAGAGCTGTTAGCAGTCAGTTAGCAGCTGTTAGTTCTGTACAAATAACACTGTTTGATTGGTTAGTTGAGTTTGCCAAACGGCAACAAGGCTAGGTCTCAAACAGCACCCTACGCCCTCCGTAGTGCACTATATCTACCCTTAACCCTCTGTAGTACACTACTTTGCACCTTTGAACCCTTCGTAGTGCACTTCCATCCTCCATAGTGTGCTATTTTCCCCCTTAAACCCTTCATAGTGCACTACCGTCATTCTAAACCTCATCACTGTGTTTGAGTTAAACTCTGAAATCTTGTGCACTTTGTTGCACCCTACACCCTTCATCGTGCCCTTCCCTCCATCCTAAACCCTCCACAGAGCACTACATAACACCTTTAACTCTTCATTATACACATTTTTTCCACTTTACACCACCTTAAACTGCACTATCACCCTCTGTAGTGCACTATAATCCACCTTAAAACCATCTGGTGCACTCCGAGTTCACAAGTTGCGACATTTTATTTCAAAGATATCGAACCCACAGACGTTACTTTTCTTTGTTTTTCTGCCAATGACAACATCGACATTCCTGAAATAAAGGTAGTGTCATTTTAATTTTAATTCTTTTTTTAACGTATCATTCATCTGTTTTAATGTTGCGTTCGTGTCACGTGGGATGAAGACGCGGGCGTTTACGTCTTTAAGACAGGTCTCTGACTGCAGAGCAGGTTTGTGTGAGGGTTAAAAAATACTGTGCGTTTTGCTTTTTCAGGCACTTCTGTATTATATAGTGCCGGGGTTTTAAAACTACAATGATGACGTGAACGCCATTGACGTTTCGGGAACTCCCACGTGACCTGAATGCAACATTAACTGAAGTGCAACACACACTGGACTCGTCACTTACCATTGTGTGTGTTTTGAATGAAGCTGATTTTAGCCATGAGGAAATGTTTTAGTGACAGAGTATTTTCTCGTGCGTTATTGTGTAAGATTTTGAAGTCGACCTCTTTTTATAAAATCACTTCATCATTTTACTCTATAGACATTTTTGTGTCTTAATAAGCGTATTAATTTTCGAGGTATGGCCAAAAACATGTTTGCAAAGTCACACCAAATTGTAATCCATTCATTTTTAAGCCCAAGTGGACGTTTGTGTCAAATTTGAGGAAACCTCAAGGCCACCAAAATCTAAGTGGACGTTTGTGCCAAATTTGAGGAAACTGTCCAAAGGTATTCTTGACTAATCACAATCACAAAATTAGGGGGACAAGATCACAGTGAGCTTTGGCCAACAAATTCTGATCATTTCATCACTGACTTAAAGTGGATGTTGGTGCCAAATTTGAGGAAATTCCTTCGAGGTAATCTTGAGATCTTGCTATCACGAGAAGATGAGTGCAAGGTCACAATGACCTCTGACCACCAAAAGTGGACGTTTGCATCTGTCTCGTTGTCGTGAACGCAATAGCCCAGTAAAACCTCGATGGAGTTCCTCAAATTTGGCACAAAGTCACATTGACCTTGACCTTTGACATCCAAACAGTTACATCTTTAGATTTTAACCTGCAGACACACGATAATCTTTCTGGATAAAACACACGAGAAACGACGTTTTAGCCACACCAGTGTGAGTTGCACATTAAAAACGCACCCTGACGAGCTGCATCGAAGGTTCCACCTTTATTGTTTTTATGCTGCGTCTCTCCCTACACCCTTCACAGTGCACCACCTGACCGCTCCGTCGCCCGTGCACCTGACCGGTGGCGCCGCACCTTAAGGACCGGGGTGTTGTCTGAGAATGGCACCAGAGAGACAGAGAGAGAGAGAGACAGAGAGGTAGAGAGAGACAGGTAGAGAGAGACAGGTAGAGAGCGTGTTGAAGGTTATAGACAGTCACAGTAGGTGGAGTCGCCGTCCATCTGTCCATCCGTCTGTCTGTGGGACGGACAGACGGACGGACAGAGGGACAGACGGTGTCCAGAGTTAGTGGGGGAGCAGTTGGAGGTCTGGTCTATTTACAGGAACAAGAAATGCATAAAACTAACCAGAGCTGCACGCACAGGGAGGGAGGACGGGAGACAGGGAGGGACGCCGGTTGCTATGGTAACAGTGGGGATTAACGGGAGAAGGGGAGGTTGGCGGCGGCGGCTCTGGTTCGCTAAAAAGACCAAAAAAAAACCAAAAAAAACCTGGTGTCACCGCAAACACAATCATCGCAACGCTACACCGGGACACCACCTAACTGTCCGTGGAAAAACACACACACAGGACGTCGTCACTAACACACACACACACACACTCACACACACACACACACACACTCACACACACACTCACACGCTCTCTCACACACACACAAACATTAATATGACAAACTTGTCTAACTGAGGTGAAAAACAGATTCTAATACTCTTAATAATTATCTTCATCTTCTGGGTAGCGGTGACGTGTGTGTCGGGAGTGTGTGCGTCCGCGGTCCGTTTATACACACTATTAACAGGATGACACGCAGAGAGAGTTCTGATTGGCTGGCGGGCTCTTCTCTTCCAGGAGGCTTTTATTTTGTAATTTTTTTGTTCTGTCTTTGCTTCCTGGAGTCCCGGCGGTGATGATGAAGATGACGATGAAGATGCGGTCTCCCTCCCCACACAGGAAACAGTTTGTGACGTCGTCAGAGTGGTTCGCTCCGGGGGCGGGGGCAGTAAACTGGAGGCCGAGCCGACGCCGTCTGATTGGACGAGGCAAGGGCGGCGGTGTGTTTTGGCTGAGTGTTGAAGCACCAGGAAGGAGGGAGGAGACTAACAGTACCTGCTGCTGCTGCTGGGAGAGAGTTTCATACTGCCGGCCATCAGAGGGGCCCAACGAGGGGCCACAAGGTCAATCTGAGGGGCCACAAGGTACAACGTCATGTTCTGCTGCAGGAGGTGCTTTTATTTTCTCAGATTTGTTTCAAATCTTTGCTTTTTTTCCTTTTTTCCTTTTTGTAATTTTCAGTTTCTTTTCACAGGTTTGTTTTTTTATTTATATGAAATGTTAATAATAATAATAAATAATAATAAATGTTAATAATTTTGTAGCACAAACAATTAAAATTTGGTTAAAGAGGAAAAATAATCCATAATGGCGGGAAAATAACCAGACTTAATCAACTGTGCCAAGAAAATTTAAATTCCCCTTAAATAATGTGGAAACAACAGTTAAAACAACTGAATTTTTTAAATAAATAATCAACTTAAAAACGTGTTCATAAATATTGTAATTAAGTACATAAGTACTTAATTAAGTATTGATTACTCAGAAAACTTATGTTGTTCCAACTGATTTTTCACAGTTTAGAGGAATTTTAAAGCGTAAATCGACAACGGCGAGGAAATAGAAAACAGTTCAAATAAGCAAAAATGACAGAAAAATAACGTTATTTAATCGCCGAGGTAAATTTTGAGAAACGTAAAGTTTGTCCTGATGGCGGCGCTGCAGGAAACATCGGCCGCGTTCAGTCATTGATTTGATATTTTGGGGTTTTTTGGGCTCGCTGATGTCACCAACTTGAGGCTCCACTCTAACCACTGTGATAAATTTCCCAGCATGCCTTTGGCCCTGACGGCCTGCAGTATTTGGCGTGTACTTGAGTAAACGGGACTCTGCTGTCAGTGTGTGTGTGTGTGTGTGTGTGTGTGTGTGTGTGTGTGTGTGTGTGTGTGTGTGTGTGTGCGCGTGCGTGCGCGTGTGTGTGTGTGTCAGTGTGTGTTGAGCACGCTGCGCGGCACCCAGCCCTCGGCGGCCGGCGAGTCGCTGTTGGCGGGCCGGTACACTAGACTCTGACCCTGCTGGTTGGACGCCAGAATCTGAACCTTCTCGCCCCGAAACACGGAGATCTCGTCCTCCCGAACCGCCACGAAGTCCTGCAGCACCAGCACCAGCTCCTGAGGGGTCAAAGGTCACGATCAGCTCAAAACTTTAACAATCGGAGCCTGAAATTCGGAGGGGGGCCGAGTTCAAACCTGGTCGTCCTGCTCGCTGTCAGGAGGAGGCTGAGGGGCGTGGCCGTTGGGTGTGGGCGGGGCCGACGGCGGTCGTCCTGACGACAAAGGGCGGGTCACAGAGATCCCGCCCTCCTTCCTCTGGTACTCGATGGGAGACTGTAGGGCTGAAACCGGATCAGATTCAGGTTCAACTAAACAACATCCAATCCAGATGTAAATGCGACCAGAGTTTAATGGAAAATGTTCAGTTTCAGTTTTTTTTTTCTTCAACAATTTTTGGGGATTTTTTTTTTTTTGAAGGCATGTTGTCTTTTAAATTCACCTAAACTGACGACATTTATCACAGCCTGAAACTGTAAAAACAGAAGTTATTGTTGGATTTTCAAATTTCCGACAGTCCTTGAACACATGTTGTGTTATACAGGTTTGAGAAACAAAACACCAGGACTTTTCCAAAATCTGACAGCAGGCACCCTGGTACTCACCTGACAGGAAGTTGTTCTGAGCGTCCAGCAGGGTGGCGATGGTCTCCACCCAGGTCAGCTTGATGCTGGCGGAGGACGCCTGCAGCGTGAAGCGCTCCGCTGAGCCGCGAGACCACAACACGAACTTACAGGGATCCCCGTCCACGCTGTCCTGCATCGCCAGGTAAGTCACCTGATCTCACACAAACACAACACCATTACTCCCAGTGTAAACCAGTCCGTGTCTTGATTAAAGCCGTGTCAACCAGGCTGACCTTGATGCTGTTCTTGAACTGGTATCCCGGGTTGTTGGAGCCTTTTCGCAGCAGCTCGCTGAAGATGACGATCTGCTCGAACAGGAAGACTCGGCGCTCTTTACTGCGAGACAAAACTCCTCCGTCCTGCTCCAAAACGCAGAAGGTCTCCTGCTGCAGCAGCTTCCCTTGAGACGTCAACTTCCCCTGGACGACAGAGGGACAGAGAGACAGGTGAGGACAGGAAGACAGGTTAGAGTCTGTGTTACCTGTGGGGTTCCTCAGGGTTCTACTGTCGGTCTTTTATATTTTCTGCAAAATTTGTTTTTCCACTACTTGGCGGCTTGTTGACATTGTTTTTAAATACCTGTGGAGTTCCTCAGGGTTCTGTTGTCAGTCCTTTATATTTTTACTTCATTTAAACCTGTATTTTCGGGTGAGGGGGCTGCAGAACAACATTATTGTCCCGTTGACAGTATTGATTATTGCTGGTGGAGTTCCTCAGGGTTCTGTTATTGATCCTTTAGACTTTCAGTTGGTCAGAGTTATATTAATTTAATTTTTACGTCTGTTATTTATTGAAAAAACTGCGAAAAACTAACTGAAAATCTGTAACAATTCACAGAAAAGATACAGAAAAACTTGCTAAAAAAAGTAACAAAAAAATTAATCAAAAAAGTTACTGAAAAACGTAACAAAAAAGTTACTGAAAAAAACTTAGTTAGTTACTGAAAGTCTTATTGAATAAGTTACTGAAAAACTTGCTGAATAACTTCCTGAAAAAGTTACTGAATAACTTCCTGAAAAAGTTACTGAAACTTAACAAAAAAATTAAAGCAAAAATTTTCTGAAAAATGTAAATGTTTACAAAAAAAACACACTTCATTAAGTCATATTAGCTCTTGAAATTAGCTCAAAGTTTTCTAATCTTTATTTATTTTCTCATCCTGGACTGAAATTTACGTCACTTTCCTGTCCGACAGACCAACTCGGGGCGTTCACACGGACGGACGGCAGGACGGACGGACGGCAGGACGGACGGACAGATGGACAGATGGACAGATGGACAGACAGAGACAGGTAAAGACAGGTGTACCTCGTATCCCTGCAGGCGTCCCAGATTCATCATGTCGTTGCAACGTTTCGGCACCAACGACATCAGCTCCACCGCTTTCTGTCCAAAACAAACACAAAACACGGTTTTTAAATATCACAAACGGGGGTCACGCGCATTTTAACCCCTTAATTTCCATGACTTTTCAATGACTTTGAGTCAAACTTTATTGATCATATGTTTTCAGAAATAACAAAAAGGGGGAGGCCTGTCAGATCATTTTTTCGGCGCGGGGGAGGGACTTCACTGTCGATTTTTAAAGAAAACACAGCAGGCGTGTTTGCATTAAAACGTTTTTATGCCTTGTTTTCTCTTTAAAAATGTTTTAGCTTTTTTATTTGATAAAAATTTGGGTGATTTTTTGGCTTAAAAAAATGTGATTTTTAAAATATTTGGCAATGATTTATAAAAAGGTAATTCTTTTCTTTAATAATTTGATTTTGTTTTCTTTAAAAATGTTTGATGAATTTAAACCATGAATTAAAAAATATTTTGTTAAAGGGAAAGGCTTTCTTCAATAAAAGGCTTTTCTTTCCTATAAAAAAATGGTTAAATGTTTTTTGTGATTTCTTTTTTCTTCAAATTTTGTTTTTTTTTTGGAGATCAACAAAAAATTATTTTACATTTTTTTTGGCATTTTTTTTATTTAAAGAAAATCACCAAATTGACACCTTTTATCAGACGAAAACTGTAAAAAAATATTATTGGATTTTCTAATTTCCTTGAAAATTCCATGCGTTTTCCAAAACTTTCAGGATGTCCTAACTTTTCCAAATCTTTTCTCGGGCTGGAAATTCGCATTTGCAGCTTCCATGTTGATATGAGCCCCTCACTAAAGTTTGATGACACTGAATGTTTTTTTTGTGGCCTGAACTGAAATATAACGCAGAGATTTTGACTCACTTCGATCTCCTCACAGTCGAGTCCTGCTTTTGACGTGTACTTGAGAAAATCCTGAAAAACACACAAAATAAAAGTCATCGTTGAATCGCTGAAGACGTGTTGTTGAGACATGAACTCGCGGCTCCTGGCAGACCTTCAGCAGCAGCTGGTATTTGGTGATTCTCTGGATGGGTTTGATCAGATAGTCGCTGATGGACATCCTGCAGCTGATCTCGTGCTGGATCTCCTGCACACACACACACACACACACACACACACACACACACACACACACACACAGATTCACTTTGTTTTATTTCATCATTTCTTAGTTTTGCAGGAATTATTTAATCGTTTATTTAAAGGTGCGTTTCAGACTTTTTCTTGTTCCTTTTTCATTGATTTAATCAGCTCGTCTTCTTCAGGTGGGACTCTGTTGTTTTTTTAAAGCAGCAAAGCAAAATTATTCACCCGCCAGATTTGACCCATTTTTTCTCTTGTTTTATATTTTTTCTTTTGCAAATTGAATATCTTTGTTTTTTGTTTTTTTCATGCTGTTTAAAAACCTTGCACACAATATATCTGCACATTTTATTCTCCCGCTCTTCCTCACTGCTCTCTGAAAACCACAACTTCAACGAAACCGCAGATTTTCGTTTTATACTGTAGTATGTTATCCTCTGGATGTACGTGATATTTTAGTATTTGTATTTTAGTGTATGTAAAGTGTATTATAGTTCATTCTTACACTTTGTATTTTATAGATATATATCTTACACCAAGACTGTGCTAGGGTTTACTACTTTTTATTTTTACTTTTTCTATAGTTGTGTGTTGTTTCTTTCACACGGCATGTCTATTTTTTGCTTTTTGTTGCTTTTAATTATATTTTAATTATAAAAAGCTTTTTTTGCTTTTTTTCAACATTTAACAGAAAAAAAACCGAATCGATCATGAAAATAAACATTACTTGCAGCCGTGTTTCCAACAAAGCAGCACAGAATCAAACTTACAAACAGGAAAAAACAAAGAAAAACTCACAATCAAAAACAGAGCTGACCAAAACTCAGTGACTAAAAACAGAGCTGATCACTGCGGTGTTTAAAATGTCGGAAACCGTAAGTCCGGTGGTATTCTGTATTTTTCTTCACCAGAATGACTCTTCACACAACAAGACAAACACAAAAAGAGTTGATAAAGCAGGAAGTGATGCGTTACCTCAAAGAAGGTCTCGTACTCGATGACGATGAACTCTGACCTCGGCTTGTTCTGACAGTAAACCACGTACATGTGGAGGCGACGCTCCTGCACAAACATTTTACAACAAATCAGTCCCGCCATTCAACGGGAGATGTTCATTTTTTCTTTTTTTTTAATCAACGTGGTGTCTTGGCGCCCCCTGTTGAGCAGTTTCAAAATAATTTAATATACATGGATCATCGTTGTCATTTAACAGCTTTGTCTCTGAGGTCAAATTTCAAGTCAGCTGGACTCACATTGTGAGGGCCGTGGCCTTTCCAAAATCACATTTTAGCGTCTTAATTATAGCGCCCCCATCTGGCCATTTGAGGTCGTATTTATTTAGCAATTTCCAGCCGCTGCCGAAAGTGTCACGTGTTAGCGATGTAACATCTCACTGAAATTAGCAAAAAACGTTCAAAAAAAAAAAAAAAAAATCAGCACAAGTTTTGTTGTGAGCTCACGTGTCTGATGAAGAGGTCGGCCAGCAGGTCATGATTCTGGACACAACGGTCCAACTCCACCAGGAAGAAACTGAGGACACACACACACGCACACACGCACGCACGCACACACGCACACATAAACACGCACACACACACACACACACAAACACACACACACACGCACGCACACACACACACGCACGCATGCACACATAAACACACACACACACACACACGCACGCACGCATGCACACATAAACACACACACACACGCACGCACACACACACACACGCACGCATGCACACATAAACACACACACACACACACACGCACGCACGCATGCACACATAAACACACACACACACGCACGCACACACACACACACGCACGCATGCACACATAAACACACACACACGCACACACACACACGCACGCATGCACACATAAACACACACGCACGCACACACGCACGCACGCACACACGCACGCACGCACACACACGCATGCACACGCACGCACACACACACGCACACAAACACGCACGCACACACACGCACACATAAACACGCACACACACACACACACACAAACACACACACAGGCGCGTGAGTGTGACGGTGTGTATTTATAACGTGTGTGTGTGTGTGTGTGTGCGTTTGATGCGTACTCGCGGTGCCAGTCGTAGATCTGCTGGATGTTTCCGAAGACGATCTTGTCTTTCCCCCTCATGTCCTCTGGGATCCCTCTGACCTCCAGCCTGGACATGAAGCCCTGAGACACACACACGCCGTTTGTTTTCATCACACTTCCTGTTTTTAATCGTTTAAACTCGACGTTCGGTTAAAGTCGGTGTCTCACCTCGACAATCACACCCAGATCCTTCACATAGTCCTTCTCCGTTTGGATCATCTCGTTCACCACAAACCTGCACACACACACACACACACACACACACACACACACACACACACACACACACACATTTAGAGACGTTAATTATTTTGGATTTTCACATAAAAAGTCACATGTTTATAAATGTATTTCTCTTACATGCGTCCTCTCAGCGCTTTGTTCCTCTGCTCCGTGTCCGACTCGTTGGAGCCCTGATCTGAATCCAGAGCCTGCGGAAAATTAGAGAAATGATAACCAACCAAATCGGCTTTTCACCACCGAAATCTGATCAGGTCATCGCTGAGTCCGAGTCAACGTTTGAACCAAATTTGAAGAAACTCTGTCGAGGAGTTCACGCTAACAACGATTAATTAAGTTTTTACTTCCCACTTTTTGAAAAAAAGCTGCTGAAAACTTGGTGAAAAATGTTCTGGAAAAAGTTGCTCAAAAAGATGCTGAAAAACTGTTTGAAAAACGTGCTGAAAAATATCCTTAAAAACGTACTAACAACTAATTAAATACTTAATAAAAAAATCCCACAAACCAGCAGAAAATCAAACTTATGAAGAAGAAAAATAAACACGAGCTAAAGGAACGAATAAAAGCGCACAATTAAAAAAAACTTGCTGAATAACTTCTTGAAAAGCGACATTAAAACGTCTCTGTTTGGTCGTTTCAGCTCTCGAAATGAACTAAAATTCTGGGGTTTTTGTGTGAAATCTCCGTGGTTACCTCGGGGTTGTTTGGGTCTTTGATGATCTGCATGGGAGGCGGCAGCGGCGTGCTGCTCTCCTCCTCTGGCTCCTCCTCCCCTCCGCTCTGCCCCGCCTCCTCCTTCCTCGCCTTCTGCGCCGACAAAAAACACAAACCTCATTTTTCTGTCGTCGCCCTGTGTGTGTGTGTGTGTGTGTGTGTGTGTGTGTGTGTGTGTGTGTGTGTGTGTGTGTGTGTGTGTGTGTGTACCGTCTGCGCGTTGCCGGTGAGGGGCGTGGTCACCTCTGGTCTGTTGTCCCGCCTCCTGGTTCTGATTGGAGGTTTCTTCTGTCCGTCAGCTTTCCCCTGACTCAGCCGTCGGACCGGACTCGTCAGCCAGCGCTGCAGCAAACACACGAAATCACCACGACAAACAAAACCCGACCTAACACTTCACCCACCGCTACAGCCGATACTCACGGTGCCAAAAAATACACGGGAAAAACACGCTTCACAAAGAATGTACGTACATTTAAAAAGGTTTAACACATAATTAAAAACTTAAACCACATTTGATAGAATTTCAGCCAAGTTCAGGTTTTCAGGTTATCAGGTTTTGGGTATTGACTTCCAAAATGTAGTGAAGTATAAAGCTGCGGAAAATGGAAATACTCGAGTCAAGTACAGGTACCTTAAAGTTGTACTTAAATGCAGTACTTGAGTAAATGTACTTCGTTACTTTCTACCACTCGGAAAGACTGTGAACAGATTATCTCTGTGTACTAATAATACTTTTACTTCTTCTGTTTACCTTCAGCGTGTTCCCGGTCCCAGAGCCGCTGCGTTTCGGCCCCGGAGAGCCGACGGCGCCGCCCGGAGCCCCGCCCACTCCGTACACGGTGGGGGAGGTGGCACCTGAAGAGAGGAGAGAGACACACGGAGAGGTCAGCGACATCACGGCGAGCGTCAGCAGGGTGAGTAAACGTCAGCCAGCACGTCGACTCACTTTGGCCCGTCGTCTGGAGCCCCGAAACTTCAGAGCCGAACACGCCGGAGTCTGCGGAAAACAAAAAATACAAACAATACAGAACAAAGATCACAACAGACGGAAAACGAGAGTTTCGTCACATGTAGCCAGAGAATCCTTGATTTATGGCGTAAAGTGTTCACAGAAACGGGACGTTCGGGAAAAAATATAGAAACATGGTGATAACGCGGAGAAAATCAACATGCTGCAAATACACAAATAAAAAACCAAAAAACAACACTGAAAAATGCAAATCCAAAAACGTAAAATTGACATTCACAAATAAAAACTGGATTCACAAATAACTGTTTGAAATATTTTAATAATACAAAAATATTCACAACTGTTTTCATTTATTTGTAAATTTAAAAATTGGGAATAAAAAATAACTAAATATTAAAATAAAAACAAATACAGGCACTACAACATATATAAAAAAAACAATAAAAATAAAACATTAAAAATATATAAGAAAGGAAAGGAACTGGGAGGAAAGTAAAACACAAAAAACAAGGTCCAAGTTAAACTCAAGTAAACATGGTGAAATAAATGTGGAAATATTTAAGATAAAATTTAAAAAAAATCTAAATTCAATTCAAAAAACTGCAGCAAATAAATAAATAAAATAAAGAAATACGAAAAAAGACATAAAAAACAAAAATAGTAGAATATTCACAGAAGTAATATTTAGAGAGGATGAAAGAGGAGTAAGAAAAATGAAATGCTAAACATTCTGCCTAAATAAAATAAAATATGATGAATTAAAATAAGATGGAAATCGGTATGTGTGGATCTTGTACACATTTATAATTTCTTATTAGTTTTTTGTAAGTGGAAGTTTTACATTTTCAGATTACACATTTAACACAGATGGGTCATACTGACACAAATGGCCCTCCATAGAAAACGTGGGGTTAAAACATGTTTTAATTTCTACATTAAAGTATTTCCACAGTGTGGTTTGTGGTACTTTTACTGCAGTAAAACATTTGAGTCTGAAGTGAAGCATTAACAGAGAGACAGTTTTCTGCTTCCTGTCTGTCAGCGAGACTCAACCTCCTGCAGACTGTGTGTGTGTGTGTGTGTGTGTGTGTGTGTGTGTGTGTGTGTGTGTGTGTGTGTGTGTGTGACTGTGTGTGTGTGTGTGTGTGTGTGTGTGTGTGTGTGTGTGACTGTGTGACTGTGTGACTGTGTGTGTGTGTGTGTGTGTGTGTGTGTGTGTGTGTGTGTGTGCGTGCGTGTGTGTGTGTGACTGTGTGACTGTGTGTGTGTGTGTGTGTGACTGTGTGTGTGTGTGTGACTGTGTGTGTGTGTGTGTGTGTGTGTGTGTGTGTGTGTGTGTGACTGTGTGTGTGTGTGTGTGTGTGTGTGTGTGTGTGTGACTGTGTGACTGTGTGTGTGTGTGTGTGTTGGGTGTGGTAGTTGATGGTTGTGTGACGCTCTATAGAGACACAGTGAACCTGCGTGTCCTGTTTAACACCGGAGTCACATTCCTGCAACACGTATGTTTGTTAGTTTGTTTGAGAGACGTGAACACACACACACACACACACACACACACACACACACACACACACACAGTCACCTTGTTTGTCACTCATTAACCCACACATAGCATGCACACACACACACACATTTAAACCCACCTTGCTCGCCCTCTCCCTCTCTCACAATCCATCCCCAAACAGCAGAACAATCCCAGCATGCACCTCTGCCCCGCCGCATGCTTCGGCTTCAGTCCATTCAGAAAAAAAAAGTTTCGACAAATGCAGAAAATAAAGAGACGCACAGAGAGGTGTGTGTGTGTGTGTGTGTGTGTGTGTGTGTATGTGTCTCGGCGCTCAATGGACTACAGGCTGAGAGCTGAGGGGCGGGGCCAAACCACATAGGGCGGAGCTAGAGCCAATATAAAGTTATAATGTGAGGAGGGGAACACAAAACTATGATAAAAAATAATAAATAACAAAATAAAATATTTAAATATACATACATATATATTTAATTAACATGGAAAAATAATGACAAATATATTGAAAGAAAAACATGAACATTTTGACTAAAGAAATAAAAAATAAATCACGTAATATGAAAATAAATACATCCTAAAATAAAATAATAAAATTATATATTCTAAAAGTGTAATAAAGCCTTGAAATATAACAAACTAAGTACAAAAATAAGAATAAATAAAAAGGAAAATAAATTATTAATGTAAATAAAATATATATATTCAAACAAAATTAATGTGGAAAAATAATGAGAAACATACTGAAGAAAAACTAGGAAAATTAGTAAAAAAGCATAGATAAAAACATTATATATATGTACAGTATGTTACAGTTGTTACATAGAATAAACATTGAAAAGTTAATGACAAATTCTTTGAAAAATTTAAACTAAAGAAATAAAAATGAAATCACAGAAAAGAAAGAAATATATGAGAAAAAATAATATATTAAACGATTTTAATAAAAAACTAAATGAAACCAAATTACATAGCATAAAATAATTCTAAATGAATAACAGTATATAAAAACAATATATTTAATTAAGTAATTACAGGAAAACACAAAAACTTATTTAGAAAATGAAAAAAATTTATTAGTGATTGAAATAAAACTAAATAAATCCAAATAAACAGGAGAGCTGACCTGAAAACAACTCCTTCTTTTTTTAAACTGAAAGTCCCTCTTGTTTTGTGGCGGGGAAGAACACACACACGCACACACACACACACACACACACACACACACACACACACACACACACACACACACACACTCAGGATGTTACTCTTCAGATTCCTGTTGAGTCTGAAAATCCTTCAGGTCGATGTTTAACCCAGGAACTGTGTGTGTGTGTGTGTGTGTGTGTGTGAGTGAGACATGTTGTCTCACAGGATTACAGATTAAGATGAAGATGACCTCTCAGTCACGTCACCATCATGAGGTGAAATCTGAACTCTGAACGCTGCTTTTGTTTATTTTTAGATTTATGTATAATTTTGTGTTATTCGTGAAACTTGTAGGAAAATTCAGTTTATATATGTGACTTGTGGGGACATTTAGTTTATTTATTTGTAACTTTTGGGGACATTATGTGACTTATGGGGACATTTAGTTTATATATGTGATTTGTGGGGACACTGAGTTTATTTGTTTGTAACTTTTGGGGTCATTTGGTTTATATATATGTGACTTGTGGGGACATTTAGTCTATATATGTGACTTGTGGGGACATTTAGTTTATATGTGACTTGTGGGGACATTTAGTTTACATATATGTGATTTGTGGGGACAATGAGTTTATTTATTTGTAACCTTTGGGGAGGTTTTATATATTTTAAGTGCCTAGATAATGAAGCAATCAAAATGTCCTAAAGTCTGTTCCAAACATAAATGAGACTCTTTAAAATGTGTCCTCGTCGGTGTGGACACTCTCTGACTGTCTTTAAAACAAAGTCCTGATGTTGACTTGAAGCGTCGGATCAAACAAACAAACAAACAAACAAACCATTATTTTACGCTCTGCTGCAGAACAATGACTCGTGTGTGTTTACAACTTAACAAACAGGGATTTAAATATTTAATGTGGACAGACAGAGACAGAGACAGGATGTGGGACATCACAACAACACCGCGGGGTCAGCCGAGGATGTTTAAAGTTCCCTCTGTTTAAACAGGAAGTGACATAGGGTGAGGACAGGAAGCGGCGGCAGGTACTCACCTCTCCCGGCGCTGACGTTAGAGGCCGCGTTGGACGAGGACGACGTGGTGGGGGTGGAGGACGAGTTGAAGGACGAGGAGGTGGTGGTGCAGGTGGAGGAGGTGCTGGAGGACGTGGTGGAGGCCGGGACGAGCCCCTCCATATCGGCTGCACTGTGAGAGTGGGACAGACAGAGGGCGCTCATCGGCAGTAAACCCTCCTGCAGGGACACACAGAGGGGACGTGAGACACATTTGTCCTGATACATGTGAGGACATTTAGATGGTTATTTTTACTCACGAGGACATTAAGGTGCGTTTGATTCTTTTACCTGTAGGTGTGTTTGATTCTTTTACCTGTAGGTGCGTTTGATTTTTAACCTGTAGGTGTGTTTGATTCTTTTACCTGTAGGTGCGTTTGATTCTTTTACCTGTAGGTGCGTTTGATTTTTAACCTGTAGGTGCGTTTGATTCTTTTACCTGTAGGTGCGTTTGATTTTTAACCTGTAGGTGCGTTTGATTCTTTTACCTGTAGGTGTGTTTGATTCTTTTACCTGTAGGTGCGTTTGATTTTTAACCTGTAGGTGCGTTTGATTCTTTTACCTGTAGGTGTGTTTGATTCTTTTACCTGTAGGTGTGTTTGATTCTTTTACCTGTAGGTGTGTTTGATTCTTTTACCTGTAGGTGTGTTTGATTCTTTTACCTGTAGGTGTGTTTGATTCTTTTACCTGTAGGTGCGTTTGATTTTTAACCTGTAGGTGTGTTTGATTCTTTTACCTGTAGGTGTGTTTGATTCTTTACCTGTTGGGGCGTTTGATCTGTCGTCCTGGCCAGACACCACCCGGGCCGTTCGGCTGAGCGCTCCACCAGCTCCACAGTCTGTCCACAGCGGACGCTGAGCTCTCCTGGTCCCCCGGAGGAGAAATCCAATAACACCACCACTAACTCACAGCCTCCGGACAGCTGAGGGGACACACAGAGACAGACATGCGGGACAATCAGACAGGTAGGACAGAGTATTTAAAGTGACAGAGGTGTGTGTCCTGTGGTGACATCATCTGCTGCAGCTGTCTGGGTGTGGACATTAAAACATATGTCCTCCACCCGTCCAATCACAGCAGGACACGCTGAGCTCTGATTGGCTGAGGAGCACGTGTCCTCCAGCTGTTAGAGAAAACAAACAGACTCAGCGTGTCCACTGGGAATAATGGGGTGTTACCGTCCAAACTGAAGACAGCTGTGAGACAAACACATGCAGGACAAATCCTCCCAACACTCACACACACACACACACACACACACACACACAAATACTACAGTTTATAGTTTATACAGTATACAAGAGTGTACTTGTACTGCATCATGAATGTACGGAGGACGATTTGTGTCAATATAACAAGTGTTAACAATATGTGTGTATATGTGCAGAGCGGGGACACTCAACATACTCAGCGTGGAGTTTACCAGATGTGACAACGCTTTCAGGATTTTAGGACATTTCTAGGATTTTAGGATGTTTTTAGGACATTTCTAGGATTTTAAGACTTTTTAAAGGTCTCAGGCCATTTATAGGATTTCAGGAAAGATCTAGGATTTTAGGACATTTCTTGAATTTTAGGACATTTCTATTGCCACGTTTCGGGTCGTACGCCGTCCCTCAGTTTCAGCGATTAACCAACAGGAAGCAACATTGTTGCTGGCTTTGCAGAACTGTTATATATATTATATTATATTATATTATTATATTATATTTTAAGAAATCACTAATTTAACTTTTAAAACTTTAGTTTGTTTTCCAGATGTTACGAATAAAAACAGTCGATCTGCTCGGAGTCAAGAACTAACGCTGCCTTCAGGCGCTCATCAGAAATATCGTGTACACGAGTTACGAGCTCACGGTCGGCCCTCCAAAATCCCGAGTGTGAAACTGTGAAATTTGGACAGCTCAGTGACTTTTAATAGCGTCACAGTTCAGTATCTGCGTCTGTTAGCAGCATTAGTCCATTCGTAAGTTTACTCAAACAACTCTCAGAGGTCAAAGGTCAGCTGAACCTCAGCGCAGGAAAAACAAATTAAACGTACCTGAAGAGCCCTGCAGAAAGAGTTTTATTGTCCCAATAAAACCCCTAAAATATGCGTAAAATATCCCTCTACAAAAACAAAATAATAAAAAAACACCAAAAAGACAAAAAATATCCACGAGAAAAAAAAAGAAAAACACAAAAATATGTCCCAATAAACCACCAAAGACATGAGTAAAATACCCCTATAATCCACAAAATTATATTAATTTTTAAAACAAATCAATATAACACCCACCAAACGAGACAAGAACTATCCACAAAATCAAAACAGAAAAATGATCATATCCCCATAATCGAATTGTTTCGTTTTGTTTTTAATGTGCCAATAAACCACCAAAAATACGGGTAAAATATCCCAATAATCCACACAAAAAATCCACATAAAACCCACCAAAAAAGACAAAAAATATCCACTTCAGCAAAAAAGAAAAAACAAAAAAGTGTCCCCATAAACCTCTTTTTTTTTTAAATGTTCCAATAAACCACAAAAAAACAGGCAAAATGTCCAAATAAACCACAACAAAATTAGCAAAATATTTCCATATTAGCCACAAAAAATACAAGCAACTACACTATTGAAAAATTATTCAAATATTCCCTTAAACCACAAAAAAAGAAAAAAAGGTTTCCTTATTAACCACCGAAAATTATGAACAAGAAAACCTGAAGTTAATGTCCCCATAAAGCCCAAAAAGCTGCAGAGAGCAGCTGAACAAACGAACGTACCTGAGGAGCCGAGAACAACGACGTCTGCTAGAAAACAGAAAACTGAAGAGAGGAAACTCCCCGAATCTCTGACAGCCGGCCAGCTGCTGCAGTGAGGTCATCACACTGAGGGACACACCCCTCTGAGGACACACTGTGTCTGTGTGTCTCTGCGTGTCTCTGCGTGTGTGTGTGTGTGTGTGTGTTACCTTGTCGCTGTCAGCCGTGTTCTGAGACGTTCGGGAGGCGATGGAGACGGTGTCCGGCTGACTGCTGGCATCACCCAGACTGTCTGCGTCCTCGCTCGTCTCCCTGAGACACACAGACAGACAGAGACATTGATGAAAATATAATGTGGCCAAAAGTATGTGGACAGCTTTATTTTGCTTTTATTTTATTTTTTTAGTTTGTTTCAAAAAACAGTCTCTTTATTTTTACCCTGAAAACACTTTTTTAAAAATACTCCTCAATCTAAAAGCCCTTAATTTGGAAAGAAAGTAGATTTTAACTCTTTATTTCTTTCAAAAACATGGGAAAGAGGCAATTAAAGAAGAAGTGACCCAAAAATACAGTACTAAACAGTATTAAAAAAAACAACAAAAATCTGAAAATTAGTTTTTAAAAAAATTGTGAAAATGACAAAAGTGCTTAAAGCATGATTTTAAAGTGTAATAATAAATAAAGTGTTTCATTAGCTTCTTTTCTCTCTTCCCCCTGTAGAAAGTGTAGCGAGTAGATTTATCCGTCGTTTTTGAACAAAGGTTAAGGACGACGTTTGTCTCTGATCACTTTGATACATTAAGTGTGTGATTATTGATCAGAAATCAGCCACAGTGACAAAACATCACTGAATGTGTGTGTGTGTGTGTGTGTGTGTGTGTATCTGCTGCTGTTAAATGCGCTGATTTCTGAATGAGGTTTGGTCTGCTGGGGCTCAGAGGACAGACTGTCCCGGCCCTCGGCTCAGAGGTCAAAGGTCAGGTTGAATTTGGCGTGGGGAATGTGGCACGGCGGTGTGAGCTGACCTGCGGCTGATGCTGCGCTGACGGCCCAGCGTGGGGTTAGGCGTCTTGGGGAGGGGGATGGGCTCCCGCAGCGCCCCCCGCAAGTGGCCCCGCCTCTCCTGGATCACCTGTCGGATGCTGCGGACCCACTCCTGCTTCAGCTCCAGGGAGGACGCCTGAGAGGACACAGAGGACACACTATAGACACTGTCAAACGGCCGTTAAACGTCTCCGCGAGTGCTCGTACCTTCAGGACCGTCTTGTTGTCGGACGTCGGCGTTCGTCCGACCCACAGAGCGAACTTACAGGGGTCGCCCTCGATGTGCTCCGTCACCCCGAGCTCCGACGTCTGACAGAGAGACAGACGGCAGGTTAATCTGTTCTCTGTGTGGACGTTCGACAGGATTCTGAGGACGTTTTTGCACATCATGAAGCGCTGTGTCCCCGTAAACCAGGTTCACAGTGACTAACAGTAAATTAGAGACTTAGTCTTCATGTAGCTTCAGCGGTAAAAACACGGACTCATTCTGATCTAAATCTGCAGCCTAAACGTCCTGATCAATAAGCAGAATAAAACAGAGTCTATATGGACTCTCCTGCATGGACAGTAAACACCACGTCTGTGTGCAAAAATGTCCCCATGAACCACAAGAAAATTAACATTTCCCGGCAAACAAAAGAAATTAAAGAAAAGGGTCCCCAAAAGCAACAAAACATCTCAATAACCCCTCCAAAAATACGAGAAAAATATCCTTATAAACCACCGAAAAATAAAAAAAATTAACATTTTTAAATTTTTTTTA